>NC_080164.1:77605261-77905261 GCF_950295315.1 Erinaceus europaeus | reverse complement strand
TCACATTATCAAATTATTTGGGATACAGTTAAAGCAGTATTGAGAGGGAAACTCACAGCCATACAATCATATATTAGAGAAGAAAAAGTTCAAATAAAGGACCTTACTATATGACTTAAGAGTCCATATATAGCAAACCTACAGCCAACATCATACTCAATGGACAGAAGCTGAAAGCATTCCCCCTCAGATTGAGGACTAAACAGGGCTGTCCATTATCACCATTATATTCAACATAGTATTGGAAGTTCTTACCATAGCAATCAGGCAAGAGAAAGAAATCAAAGGAATACAGATTGAAGGAAAGAAGTCAAGTTCTCACTATTTGCAGATGATATGATAGCATACATAGAAAAACCTAAAGAATCCAGTAGAAAATTACTGGAAGTTATTAGGCAATATTGCAAGGTTTCAGGCTACAAAATCAATGTACAAAAATCAGTGGCATTCCTTTAGGCAAACATTAAATCTGAAGAAGAAGACATCCACGATTCCATCAAAATCAATAAAATATCTAGGAATAATGCTGAGCAAAGAAGTAAAAACTTGTATACTAAAAACTATGAGTCACTATTCAAGGAAATAGAAACTGATACCAAGAAATGGAAGGACATTCCATGCAATTGGAAGAATAAATATCATCAAAATGAATATTGTCCCCTGAGCTATATACAAACTTAATGCAATACCAATCAAAGTTCCACCAAGCTTCTTTAACAGAATACAACATAAACTGCAATCATTTATCTGGAACCAGAAAACCCCTAGAATTGCCAAAACAATCTTGATAAAAAGAAACAGAAATTGAGGCATCACACTCCCAGATCTAAACTATATTATAAGGCCATTATCATCAAAAGAGCCCGGTACTGGAACAAAAATAGGCACACAGACCAGTGGAACAGAACTGAAAGCCTAGATCTAAACCCCCACATCTATGGACATCTAATCTTTGATAAGGGGGCCCAAAGTATTAAATTGAGGAAGAAGGCTCTCTTCCATAAATGGTGCTGGAAAAACTTGGTTGAAACATGCAGAAGAATGAAACTGAACCACCTTATATACCAGGTAAAAAATCAACTCCAAATGGATCAAGGACATGGATGTTAGACCAGAAATTCTCAAATACTTAGAGGAAAACAGTGGTGGAACACTTTCCCACCTAAACTTCAAGAACATCTTTGATGATACAAATCCAGTTGCAAAGAAGACTAAATCAGAAAAAAAAAAAAATCAATGGGACTACATTAAACTGAAAAGCTTCTGGACAGCCAAAGAAATTCTCACACAACAAGGAGACGACTCAAAGAATGGAAAAGATCTTCACATGTCATACATCAGTCAAGAGAATAATCACCAAAATATACAAAGAGCTCAGCAAACTTAGAAACAAACAAAGAAACAAAAAATGACCCCATCCAAAAATGGGCAGAGGATATGAACAGAACTTTCACTACAGAAGAGATCCAAAAGGCTAACAAACACATGAAAAATTGCTCCAGGTCGCCGATTATTAGAGAAATGCAAATTAAGACAACATTGAGATACCACCTCACTCCTGTGAGAATGGCATACATCAAAAAGAACAGCAAAAACACATACTGGAGAGGCTGTGGGGAAAGAGGAAGCCTTCTGCACTACTGGTGGCAATGTAAATTGGTCCAGCCTCTCTGGAGAGCAGTCTGGAGAACTCTCACAAGGCTAGACATGGACCTTCCATATGACCCAGTAATTATTCTCCTGGGGATATACCCCAAGGACTCCCTAACACCCAGCCAAAAAGATATGTGCACACCTATGTTCATAGCAGCACAATTCCTAATGGCTAAAACCTAGAAGCAACCCAGGTGCCCAACAACAGATGAGTGGCTGAGCAAGTTGTGGTATATATACACAATGGAATACTATGCAGTTATTAAGAACAATGAACCCACCTTCTCTGACCCATCTTGGATGGAGCTAAGACAGAAAGATAAAGATGAGTATGGGATAATCCCATTCATCAACATAATTTGAGAAAGAAGAGCAGAAAGGGAAACTAAAAATAGGATTTGACTAAATCTGGAGTAGGGCACCAAAAAACCCTGGTGTGAGGGTGAGGGTGATGGTGGATATTCAGCTTCCCAGGGCATGGTGGTGGGTGGGTTAGTGGGATGGGACACAGTCTTTTGGTAGTTAGAATGCTGTTTATGTACACTCCTATTAATTTGTAGTCATATAAATCACTATTTAATTATTATGAAAGGGGAAAAATTGATCATATGTCTCAAACTTTTTAAAGCACAGACTGAGTCTTTTTAATACATAGGCAGAGTCTTTGATATGTTAACTCTTTCAAAAGCCTAGACCAGGGAGATCAGAAACAACTGGTTGCAGAGCTATATACAAGATGTTGGATATTATACAGCAAATCCTAACAAAGGGAATTTTCAAAGTTAACCCAATTACCAAATATATATGATAACAATAACTATCTATTGTCTTCTTGAACCCTAAGACAGCAGGAACTGCACATTTCCACTGTAGAACCTATATTTCCCCCAGTCCTGGAACTTTAAGGTGGGGCGCACTTTCCTGCATGCTTATCTCAATTCATACCAAATAATATTGCATCCGCCAGTCCCAACCTAATCAACACAACAAGTAACACCTCAGCATGCTTCACTTCAGATTGTGTCCAGAGACTTCAGGTGTGGAATGACAACCCTTCAGCTTCATTACTTATGTGAGACCTTTCCTTTCATAGTATTCTCTAATTCCATTCCAGGCAGTTCACTTCCTAACAAAGTCCCAAAACCTACATATAGACTAGGTCCCATGAGATAGAGCATATGTTCACATGTATCCATAAGCTAGGAAAAAATATATACCTGAAAGCAAAAGTACACAACAGTCTGCAGTGAGTAACCTCCAACACTTCATCTGCACTATTCCAGCCTTTAGGTCCATGATTGTTCAAAAATTTGTTTGGCTTTGTATGTTAACTCTCTTTTCAGTCACCAGGTTCTAGATGCCGGCATGATACCGACCAGACTTCCCTGGACAGACAACCCCACCAATATGTCCTGGAACTCCGCTTCCCCAGAGTCCTACACTACTAGGGAAAGAGAGAGACATCCTTGGAATATAGAATGACCAGTCAATGCCCATGTTCCGCCGGAAGCAATTACACAAGTCAGACCTTCTACCTTCTTCATCCCACAATAACCTTGGGTGCATACTCCCAGAGGGATAAAGAATGGAAAAGCTATCAGAAAAGGGGATGGGATACAAAGATCTGGTGGTGGGAATTGTGTGGAGTTGTACCCCTCTTATCGTATAGTTTTGCTAATGTCTCCTTTTTTAAACAAATAAAAATAAATTAAAAAAAACTTTTTGTGTCATTCACTAACAATGCAATACCACATTGCTGCATAACAAGAAACCTCTGTTTTTTTCAGCTATAGCTATAAAGGGAGAAGTCTAAACATTCTTTTAAAGGAGAGTGTGTAACATATCTAAAAGGACACATGAACAGCAAACTATGAGGATAAAAAATTTAGTTAAAATCATGAGATCAAAGGACACTAAACTATGGGTCTGGCCTGAATTTATTTGTATTCTGACAACATGTTGACCTCGATCAATGTGTTTTATTTCCTTGAAACAAAACTCTCTGATCTTTTTGGGTTTTGTTCAATTCCCGTGACCTTGGCCTTGAGTTATGTCAGACTTCTAGGAAATGTAGTGAGGAGCTTTGTGTCTATTTTTATATATTTTAGGTTCCAAAGGAAAACTGATGTTCTTAATCTATAGAGCCCTTCAATTTTAAAGAAAAGGAGTAGAACAACTAAATATTTGAGGGAGAGTAGTCCTATTGTTAGATCCTTAAATGATAGGGAACTAACAGGATAAATACTTGTCCGCTTTATCTTTTAGGAAAGAACTGATTGTAATTCCTGAACAATAAGCCTTAAGATCTAGTAGAAAGAAAAAAAGAGAGGAAAAAAAAAAAGGTCTTTAATCAACGAGATTGAACACAGACAGGAAGCATGGCTGAGCTTGGTCAGCAATACAGAGAGCAATTCACTTTCTAAGTACTGGCCAGAGAGAATGGCCTCTGATTAGACAGTAGTTAAGAGGCTTGAGGAGAATGACCACAAATATCCTACGGAGAGTACATAAAATCAACATGACTTATCACTGTCGATGTTGACCTTTATTAACTGGCTCAGGTAGTATCTGTCAAGCTTCTCCATATTAAAATCTCTCTCATCCATTTCCCATACTAAGTTCTTTAGAAAGAAGTTTCTGTGCACTTACTTTTGCTTTTTTTTAATCAAGCTCTATACACAAGTACTATTCTTATCTTTAGCACTTCAATATGCTTCTACAGAGAGTTTTAGCTGCTGCCTGCATAGGTCTGTGCTTATTTTCTTTCTGCCATTAGACACTGTGGATACCACACATTCTCATTTTCTAGGGATTTCTCTCACTTCTGATAGTTTGTATTCATATGCCTGTGCCATGCTGGTATTTTCTATATTGTTTTTCTTTACTTTGAATATGAGAACACAATTTATATAAACAACACATATTATGATCTGGCATAAGTCAAGATATGTAATGGACGGAAAAATATACCTTAGGGCTGTAGATACAGCGTAATGGTTATGCAAAAGACTTTCATGCCTGAGACTTCAAGGCTCCAGGTCCATTTCCCAGAACTACTATAAGCCAAAGATGAGCAGCAGTGCTCTGATATCTTTCTTGCTATCTTTCTCGCTCTCTCTCTCTCGCCCTCTCTCTCTCTTTATATATATATATGCATATGTATATGTATATGTTCTCCACATATGTAATTCAATTAAAATTAATTAATTAAATAAAAATAAACACACTTATTATTAATATATAATTAAATCTTACTAGGACTTGAAATACAGTGAACTGGTGATGATAGGAGGACAGTAAAATAACTTATTTTATTTAATCATCACTTGGAAGCATATGATTGAAGGCTGTTCAAAGAATTCTCAAATTAGAATTCTAGAGTTATATAATTTATAGAATTCTTAAGGATAGGCTCTTGGATGAAAATGGATATTAACAGATTCTAAGTACACGTGAAAATAGCACATGTAATTACAACTTACTAAATGTATAAAACTATTTTATTAAATACAATGATGTGATTATTTTAAGAAATGATTAAAATTTAGTTGGAACTTATAGTATAGAGGTACAAGAGATGTCATGAGGAGTGATAAAGTAAAGCATAAGGGAGTATTCTCCTCCAAAAACCATATTTAAAAAAATCAAACTGAATGATATTTATATTAAAATAAAGTGAGCAGAAGAAGAAGATAAAGAACCTATTTAAACAAGAAATATGTTGCTCCTGGGCAGGTGAAAATAAGTGATAAAATTTTGGGAAATTCTGTTGGGGGTCAAATGAACACTTTTAAGAATTGGAGATCATTACAATGCAAGAAGCATTTAAGCTGCTACTTAGCTGAAGGTTGGAATTAAAAGTACAGCTTGACCTTGGATCTATTCATAGAACTGTAATGTTTATTAGCAGTTGAGAGACAGCCATTAAGACACTACTGCTTTAATTTGTATCAAGATTTATAGTAAAAAAAAATTGAATTAGGTACAGTTTTTAAGATTATTCAATTAAAAAATTAAATCTCTAATTTGAGGTCCACTAATTTTTTATTTAGTAGCTCAAGTTCATTAACTCATTACTAGACTGCAAACCATCTATGTTTTAGTGATTATATTTGTTCTTTTTTCTTCTTCTTCTTCTTCTTGGAGATTGTTAGCTTTAAGTGTATTTCTATTTAAAAAAAATCAACAACAAATTACATTGATAAGCACTGCAGTTAAGAGCTCCTTTCTGTGGTGCAGACTCCAGCTGTGTGTTTTCTCATCTATGTAGAGGTTTGGGAGGAGATATTAACCTCTTCTCCCTGCATTTTATATAGTGAAGCTCTCTCCTTTGAGATAGGTGATAATTAGAACAAACGCTAGAAGAAGAATTAGAACAAAGAGTGAGGCATGTATCCAAAACATTTGACTGCATAATTAGATAGCCATAGTTTTATTCAGATTATGCGAAGAAGCTGCAGGCTTCCAGAACACAATGGGCAGATTCCCCAACCTACTTCAATCCCCCCAACCCCCAGCATTCCTCCATAGAAGCCTTGCCATTGATGCTGAAGGCAGTGGTGGTCCTGTAGTGCCTGAGAAGGCAGGGTTTGGCTCCCTGTACTGTCAGATTTTGTTTTCATCCTACTCGCATTCTTTTTGAATGCATACAGATTTTTTTTTCTTCTGTGAAGCAAACTGCTCCCAATGGGAGTTCTGAGTGAAAAGCTAAGGCTATAATTTGCCTTAGTGAAATATACAGGATAAGTGCAGAAAGTATTTTTCCAAGAGCAGGTCTGAAATCTCTTGCCTTAAATCTTGAAAAAAATTATCAGTAAATGTTACTTACACTTGATTCAATTTTACTCAAAAGGTCCCTGATATAGATATAAGTATGTATTACCAACTAAATACTCACAAGCTTTGCTTGTTATTTTTGTTATACTGTTTTGATTAATTATTATTATTTATATCTCCTTAGTAGTTTAATTCTGAACTTCTGTCTTTACTTTTTTTTTTTAATTTCTTTAACCAGAGCACTGGTGGTAATGGAAATCAAATATTGGATCTCATCAATACAAGTACTATGCACTACCACTGCATGTCTTTCTGATCCTACATATTAAATCATTAACACTTTTTAAAGTTTGGCTTTTCGTATAGCTTTGACATGGTGATCTCACAATTATTCATGTTGATTCTTTATTGATTCAGGGGATAAGAATATTGAACTGCTATTCACCTTTGTAAACAGCCTGTTTGTCAGATTAGTTTCAACTGATCTTTCTCCACTCTTCAAAGAAAATTTTATTAGACTGAAATAAAGACAACAGCTCTCAGGTCAAATTATCTATTCATTTAACAACATCTACTTAGGAATTTGGTACCTCTAGAAGTTTGAAAGTGGAGGGGCCGGTGATATAGAATGGGTTAAGTACACATAGTACAAAGCGCAAGAACTCACAGAAGGATCTTAGTTCGAGTCCTGGCTTCCAACCTGCAGGGGGTAGCTTTGCAAGTGGTGAAGCAGGTCTGCAGGTGTCTGTATTTCTCTCCTCCTCTCTATCTCCCCCACCTCTCTTTCCTTTTTTTTTTTTTAAAAAAAACTTTATTTATTGGATAGAGACAGTCAGAAATCAAGAGGGAAGGAGTGATAAGAAGGAGAGAGACAGAGAGACACCTGCAACTCTGCTTCACCACCCAAAAAGTTTTTCTCCTGCAGGTGGGGACTGAGGCCTCATACAGGGGTTATTGTAACATGTGCGCTCAACCAAGTGAGCTCCTTCCCCTCTCAACTTCTCTCTGTCCTATACAATAAAATGGAAAAGATGGCCTCTTGGAGCAGTGGATTCATAGTGCTAGCACCGAGCAGTGATAAACCTAGAGGCAAAAAAATAAATAAAATAAAAACTAAAGAACTTTGACAGTGCTTCTAGTGAATTTTATGCAAATGTACTGGTGTGGAATGCTGCACCTAGACTAATTTAATATTACAAATTAATACTAAGTAATTTAATATATGTATATACTTATTTCTATTTTCTTTCCTAGGATAGAGAGAAATTGCGAGGGGAGGGGGAATCCAGAATGAGAGAAAAAGATCGATATTGAAAATCCTGCTTCATTACTCCTAAAGCTTCCTCCCTGCAGATGGAAATCAGAGGCTTAAACTTTGGTCCTTCTGGTAGTCCGGCGGTAGCACAGTGGGCTAAGTGCTGGTGGTGCAAAACACAAGGACCAGTGTAAGGATCCTGGTTTGAACCCCTGGCTCCCCACCTGCAGGGGAGATGCTTCACAAGCAGTGAAGCAGGTCTACAAGTGTCTATCTTTTTCTCCCTCTCTCTGTCTTCCCCTCCTCTCTCCATTTCTCTCTGTCCTATCCAACAATGATGATAACGATAATAACTACAACAAGAAAACAACAAGGGAAACAAAAGGGAATAAATAAATATAATAAAAAGGGGTGCCAGATGGTGGCACACCTGGTTGAGCACACACAGTACAGTGCACAAGGACCTGGGTTCAAGCCCCTGGTCCCCACCTACAGGGGGAAAGCTTCACCAGTGGTGAAGCAGGGCTGCAGGTGTCTCTCTGTCTCTCCCCCTCTCTATCTCCCCCTTCCCTCTCAATTTCTCTCTGCTTCTATCCAATAATAAATAAAAATATTTTTAAAAACTTCGGTCCTTCTGCTTGATAACTTGTGAGCTCAACTAGGAGTGCCACTGCTCGGATATATATATCTTTGATAATGATCAACAAAACTGTGGGATAGAAGGGGTACAATTCCACCACCACCAGAATTTCACATTCACACAATTCCCACCACTAGAGTTTCACATTCCATCGCCTCACTAGAAGTTTCCCTATTCTTTATCCCTCTGTGGGAGTAGAGACCAAATATCTTTATGAGGAGCAGAAGGTGGGAGATCTGGCTTCTGTCATTGCATCTCAATGGACATGGACACTGAAAGATCAATTCATACTGCCAGCTTGTTTCTATCTAGTGGTGTAGGTCTCTAGGGAGGTACACCTCCTGGCAAAGTTACAGAACCTAGATATAGATCAGGGCCCATGAAATAGGCCACTCGTGCACATGTATGCATAAGTCAGGGGAAAATATACACCTTAAGTTTTTGATAGTCTACAATGACTCAATCAGTGCAGAAACCAAGTAGAAAGACCTAAACAACAACAACAACAAAACACCATAGGACTTCCAGAGATGTTTCTATGGAGTAGCAGCAACCTCATTTTGCCCTCCTTGATTATTCAGAAATATTACATAAAAATGAACCAAAATACTACTAAAATTTCTTCAAAAATCCCACCAAGCCATGGACAGGAACTGCCTACCATGTGTGCTGGCACCACTGGCAAACACCTACTGCAGCTGCTGTCTAAAACATACCTGCTGCCCATCACCACCCATAAAAACTCAAGCTCACTGCCCACCACTCACCTACCTGCTAAATCTCACCCCCCGCTGCCAAGAGACTAGTGTAAACATCTATTACTAGGCTCTGACCTACCTCCACTATAGCCCTTCCCTGGGAAGAAGGACCAAAGCCATTTATCTGGAGTGGTGAGCTGAAATTTCCCCAACTCCATATCCCACCCTCAACCGCTGAAAAGACTGACTCAAGCAGGTATAAGAACAAAGGAGACAGATAGAGGCATAAAAACCTTTGACAATCAACAGTTGAAGGAACCAACTACCATCAAGTCTGCCCTGCAAGAAGTTTTGAAATCTCTCCTATAAACAACCATATCATCATAATTATACCATATATCAGAACACTCTAAAAGTTTAGAATAATGGCATTAAAATATCTTAAATCCAGGGGTCAGGCGGTAGAGCAGTGGGTTAAGCGCACATGGCACAAAGTGCATGAACCATGGACTGGCTCAGGGATCCTTGTTCGAGCCCCCAGCTCCACAACTGTAGGGGGATCGCTTCACAAGTAGTGAAGCAAGTCTGCAGGTGTCTTTCTCTCCCCTTCTCTGTCTCTCCTCCTCTCATCATTTCTCAAATTTTGTCCTATCCAACAAGGACAGCAACAACAAAAACAACACTAATAATAACAGCAATGAAGATGATAAACAACAAGCTCAATGCAACAGAGGGGAAAAAATAGCCTCTAGGAGCAGTGGATTCATAGTGCAGGCACCAAGCCTCAGCAACAAACCTGGAGGCAGGGTTATTAAATCTATAATATCAATAAATGTCAATGACCTGAATTCACCTATTAAAAGGCACAGAGTAGGAAGATGGATCAGAAAACACAACCCAACTATATGTTGTCTACAGGAATCCTACCTAACTCAACAAGATAAACACAGACTCAAAGTGAAAGGATGGAAAACTATCACACAAGCCAGTGGACCACAAAAAAGGGGCAGGAACAGCTATGCTCCTATCTGATGAAATATACCTTAAAGTAAATAAAAATTAAAAAGATAGGGATGGACATTACTTAGTGCACAGAGGATCAATCAATCAAGAGCATTTAATGATTATCAGCATCTATGCATCTAAGGAGAGGCCATCTAAATACATCAAACATCTACTGAAAGAACTACAGCAATATATTAACAGCATGAATCAATTGCAAGTGTCTTACTGACAGCTACTCTCATTCGAATTACAATTTTAGTGACAGTTCATTTGAAACAAGTCATTCCATGTTAGTTACTACTCATACATGTAAGCTGTAGTAGATAAGGATTTTTACTATTGCATGATAAAAAATGGAAATATTCCAAAATTTCCTTACTATCTATGGCACTTTTAGGATTACAAGAATAGACAAAAGTAGTAGTAGTAGTGTTATATGCTGATAGAAGCAACAGTTATTAATAAATAAAATATGAAAATATAATAAATAAAATATGAAAAACAGAATGATTTAATTCCACAAAAATAACTTAGAAAACTTTGACATAAACAGAATCATAAATAAAGTACTAAAGGAGAACATGTAGTCACTGAATGTCTTGCTGTATGGATGGTGAGTATTCAGGCTGAGCAAAAGTAGTATAGGATGACTTATCTGGGGAGTCAAGTGGTGGTACACTGGGTTAAGCACACAAAGTACAAAGTGTAAAGACTCATGCAAGGATCCCAGTTTGAGGCCCTGGTTCCCCACCAACAGGGGGGACACTTCTTGAGTAGAAGTAGTGAAGCTGATCTACAGGTGCCCACCCCCCCCTCTATATCCCCCTCCTCTCTCAGTTTCTCTCTATTCTATCCTATTAAAAAAAAAAAAAAAAGACCTCCAGGAGCAGTGGATTCATAGTACTGGCATCAAGTCCCAGCAATAAACCCGAAGGGAAAAAAAATTCAACTGAATTATTTCCTCACTTTCAGAGAGAGAATCAACATGCTATCAGTTGTTATCATAAGAAAAGATTTGAAAAAGACACCTTCAACTTTACAATCATCTATTGTCTGAACATAGTAAATACATGAAGTGTTTCTTGAATTTAGTCAGGACCAAGAAATTACTCTCCAATAAAGAAGAGTATATGGCGTGTAAAGATCTTCCCCCATTATGTGAGAAGTCTCTTTGTTTGGGTGATGGTTTCTTTTGCTGTAAAGAAGCTTTTCAATTTGATGTAGTCCCATTGGTTTATTTTTGTTTTAGTCCTCCTTGCTATTGGGTCTGTATCATCAAAGTTACCCTTGAGATTTAGATGGGAAAGAGTTTCACCAATATTTTCCTCTATGTATTTGATAGTTTTGGTCTAATGTCCACGTCCTTGATCCATTTGGAGTTTACTTCTGTTTCTTGTGAGATAAAGTGGTTCAGTTTCTTTTAATTTTTTTATATTTACTTATTTTTTCCCTTTTGTTGTATTTGTTGTTTTATTGTTGTAGTTATTATTGATGTTTTTGTTGTTGGGCAGGACAGAGAGAAATGGAGAAAGGAGGGGAAGACAGAGAGGGAGAGAGAAAGACAGACACCTACAGACCTGCTTCACCGCTGTGAAGTGACCACCCCCTGCAGGTGGGGAGCCAGGGCTCGAACTGTGATCCTTACACTGGTCCTTGTGCTCTGTGCACATGCGCTTAACCCGCTATGCTACTGCCCGACTCCCAAGTGGTTCAGTTTCATTCTTCTGCACATTTCAACCCAATTTTCACAGCACCATTTATTAAAGAGATTCTCCTTTCTCCATTTAATAGTTTGGGTACCCTTATCAAAAATTAGATGTCCATGGGTGTGGGGTTTATTTCTGAGTTTTCAATTCTGTTCCACTGGTCTTATAATATAGTTTGACATCTGTGACTGTGATGCCTCCAGTTCTGTTTCTTTTTTTCAAGATTGCTTTGGTGATTCTAGGTGTTTCCTGGTTCCAGATAAATGTTAGTTTTGTTCTATTCTCTTAATGAAAATTGGTGGAACATTGATTGGCATCACATTAAACTTGTATGGCTCTGGGTAGAATTTTCATTTTGATGATGTTAATTCTTCCAGTTCATGAGCATGGAATAGCTTTCCATATCTTTGTATCATTTTCTATTTCCTTGAATAGTGACATAGTTTTTCAGTATACAAGTTTTTAACTTATTTAGCTAGGTTTATTCCTAGATAGTTTACTTATTTTGTTTCTATAGTAAATGAGAGTGATTTCTGGAAATCTTCATCTTTTGACTTAGTGTTTGCAGAAAGGAATCTCACTGATTTTTGTATGTTAGTTTTGTAGCCTCATACCTTACTATATTGCCTGATATTTTCCAGAATCTTTCTGCTGGATTCTTTAGTTTTTTTCTATGTATATATCATATCATCTGCAAATATATACAGTCTTACAAATCACTTTTTATGCAGTATGAGAGGGATAAATGCATTAAATATCTCCAGCTCCTCAAATGCATAGATTTCAGTTCTGAGTATATATTCTTTTAACCTAAGTACTAAATATTTCAAGTTTGTAAATTGATTTAATTGTAACACATGCCTTGATTTTTAAAAATATAACTAGGATTTCTTTTTTAAATATTTATTTATTCCCTTTTATTGGCCTTACTATTTTATTGCTGTAGTTATTGATGTTGTCATTGTTGAATAGGACAAAGAGAAATGGAGAGAGGAGGGGAAGACAGAGAGGGGGAGAGAAAGATATACACCTGTAGACTTCCTTCACAGCAGGTGAAGTGACTCCCCTGCAGGTGAGGAGCTGGGGCTTGAACCGGGATCTTTAAGCTGGTCCTTGAGCTTTACACCACTTGTGCTTAAACAGCTGCACTACCACTTGACTCCCCCTTAAATTGATAATACATTTCTAATGACTTTTTAAAAAATATTCAACCACTTATAAAAGATCAGGGAGAATAGAAGGAACCAGTCCTGTTAGTATCTAAGAGAGATCAATTTGTAAATAGCTTTAAATGACATTAATCATGGTGAAGCCTCCTATGGTGTAGAAATCATAATCATGGGATTTTGAAAGTAAACCAAGCTCCCAAATAATTTGGCTATAATAATAATTACTATTATTGTCTTAAACTCTATGACAGCAAGGAACCTTCCTCACTCTGTTTAAAATTCATTATTTCTCCCAGTCCTGGAACTTCTGGGGATTTGCTTGTTTTTCTTCATGCTTCTCTTGATTCCTCCTTTTTGAAATCACATCTGCTGGTCTCAACCAAGTCAATGCAACTAGTGCTGCCGTGTCATGTTTTACTTTAAACTGAATCCAGAGACACCAGGCCTGAGATGACAACCTTCCAGCTCTAATAATCTGGTGAGAACTTTCCTAGTCCATGGGATTCCCTAGTTCCATTTTGGATGATGCACTTCCTAACATAGTTACAGAACCTAGATATAGACCAGGGCCCAAAGGACAGTGTTTATGTCCACAGGTATCCATAAGTTAAGGGAAAATATATACCTTAAATTAAAAGTACACAATAGCTGGCAGTGAATATATTTAGATTCAGTAGTGCAGCAAGTGGAAAGATCTAAAAAATAAACCATAAAGTATTTAATCAAATATTTTCTACTTAGACCTAGATACCTTCCTCTCCTATGTCCTATTTCACTTTACTCGACCAGTTTATATCTAACCTTGCCAGATAAAGTAAGGACTACAAAAGCTGGGTAAGAGAAAAGGACTGGCACATTTTAATGATGGCCTTTTAGGTCACTACCAGGCCAACCCATCATCTGGGGTTCTAGTCAGAGAATCTTTGGGTTCCCACATAAATATGATGGGCCTAGACCTCTAACAGATCCCTCTCTGTACCATTACTGGTCACTTCCATCAGGAACATCATCTTAAGGCCCCTTGCGGGCCTCTACAGGACCTTCCCCTGTTCAGTCTCACAGGTTACACAGGCTCCTGTGCTAACTATGAATAGATATGGGTACTAGGTAAGATAAATGGGGTTAACAATGGTATTTATATAATTTTCTCATGTTTAGAAGCTACTCTCTACCCTACTCCAGCTTTCTAGTCCTGTTTTCAACTCTGACATCATCTTCACAGACAATGGTCTTTAGCCCGCCTACATGTTAGCTGTTGGGCTCAGGCAAAAATGATCAAAGCCATGTGCTCCTTAGAATATACCTAAAACGATGGTTCAGGAGGTGGCACAGTGGATGAGGCATTGGACTCTCAAGCATGAAGTCTTTAGTTTAATCCCCAGTAGCACATGTACCAGAGTGATGTCTGGTTCTTTTTCTCTCTCCTCCTATCTTTCTAATAAATAATTTTTTTAAAATAAAAAGGATATACCTAAAATGACCTGTCTAGCTTGTTCCCACACCAACACTCTTAGTTCTATCTGCTCTATTCTTATCTTTAAGTTCCTGTTTACTAAAGAATTTGTCCTGCTTTATATCTTACTGCTTTTCAGCTACCAAGTTGCGGACACTACCATGTAGACCTCACCAATGTGTTCTAGATGTCTACTTCCCCAGAGCCCTATCCCACTAGGGAATGATAGAGATAGGCTGTAGGGTATGGATCAACCTTCCAACATCCATGTCCAAGGAGACACAATTACAGAAGCCAGACCTCCCATCTTCTGCACCCCCTAAGGAATTTTTGGTCCAAACTCTCAGACAGAGATAAAGAATAGAGAAGATACCAATGGACAGCATGAGATACAGAACTCTGATGGTGGGAATTTTATGAAATTGTGTCCATCTTTAATATGTTTTAAATCATTATTAAATCACTAATAAAAATAAATTAAATTAAAGTCTAAATTGGGTTAGCAATATAATTCACCTGGATCGTGTACCTTCTTTATTCTGAGCTTAAGCTTCAGTGTTTTGGTATCTTCCTCTCTGCCCCTTTGTGGGTGGAATATTTTCCTCTCTTTATCTGAAAATGTTGAGCTGAAGTAGTGGTGAAGACCCAGAGATATATATATTTAAATTTTTAATATATATATCTTTAATATATATATGTCAAAGCTAAATAATGCCTGAAGTTATATTCTCTGAATTGAAATATCAGCTTCTGCTTGGTTTAGGGGTTTGTTGTTGCTTTCTTATCTATAAAAAAATAAATTGATACGTTATGTTGATATCACATTGTGATTTCAGTTTTCAATTCCCTGATGATTATTAATGATATACATCTTTTCACATATTTGTTAACTATCTGTATCTTTTTTTATTTATTTCAGAATTAATGGTTTACAGTCAACAGTAAAATACAGTAATTTGTACACGCATGACATTTCTCAGTTTTTCATATAACAATTCAACCCCCACTAGGTACTTCTCCAACATGATGTTCTATGTTCCAGGACCTGAACCCTTCCTCCCACCACAGTCTTATTTTGGTGCAATACACCAACTCCAGACCAAGTTCTTTTTGTGCTTTCCCTTCTGTTCTTGTTTTTCAACTTCTGTCTATGAGTGAGAACATCCCATATTCATCCTTCTCTTTCTGACTTATCTGACTTAACATGCTTCCTTCAAATTCCATAAAAGATGAGATGAAGAAGGTGAATTCACCATATTTAATAGCTGAGTAGTATTCCATTGTGTATACCACAACTTAATCATCCACTTACCTGTTTTTGGACAGCTACATTGCTTCCAGGTTTTGGCTATTACAAATTGTACTATTATAAACATAAGTATATACAAATATACTTATGTTTATAATAGTAATATAATAGTATAATATATATTCTTTTTGAATGGGTGTGTTTGGTTCCTTAGGATATATCCCCAGGAAAGGAATTCAGGGTCATAGTGAATTGTGTTGAATCTATGAATTACTAATTTGTATCCTTTAGCAATATATATATGTATATATATATATATATATGTATATATATAATTTTTCATGGTAATTGGATCACATTACATTTAAAGTTATTAGTGTGTTTTTAGTTCAAAATTCTTAATATGTGTAAATTAAGTTGATATGCATAAACTACTAAATGTATGTGTCTGTAACTATGAATTTATTATTTTCAGAAATAGCTTTTTATTTGTTTGTTTTGTTTTTAGCAAGAGCACTGATCAGCTCTGGTTTTAGGTGGTATGGGGGATTGAACCTGGGACTTTGAAGTGTCAGGCATGAAAATCTTTTGCATAACCATTAAGCTATCTACTCCTGCCTGAATTTACTATTTTAATAAGCATGAAAAGTAGTGATAATACGGGTCAATGTTTATATTATATGAACCAGAGCAACAAATACTATGTTAAGTCCTCCTTCAGTGTGGTGAGGGAATTAGATAGGATTTGGGTTACATACATGGCAAATCAGTGCTTTATCCAAGGGGGATAATTTTGCTAATTCCCAGAATATACTCTTGTACTAGGATATATTATTCATTGCTTTACACATTGTTCAAATACCAATTTTAATATTTCCTTGATTCTCTCTATAAAAAGTGACACACACATACATATATGTATAAATATATACAGATATTCTGCTGTAGCCAGAAATACAGACTTAGTTTAATTTCTTCCCTTTTTGTATATATAAAGAGGAGAGAGAGGCAAAGAGAGCAAAGCTTCCTTCTTACGGTGTATGGTGTTGGGCTCGAACTTGAGTTGTGTGCATGACAAATCAACACACTATCCAAGAGAGTTATTTTGACAGCACATACTTTGCTTAAATTTTTTTAAATGTATAATGTTTTGTCCCTGTAGAATTTTCTTGCAGAAATTGATAACTCCTTCCTGTTGACAAATCCCTAAACATTCTCCATCTCTCTGAATGTTAATTCCTCAGGAAGGTTAAATGTTACTCTTAGGACACACTTCCACATTGCAGAAAATCTCATGACCCTTTATCTAATTTTTAATAGTTTATTTCACATTAGAACATAAATTCCATAATGAGAAAGCCCATATCCTGGTACCTAGCAACCATCATCCAGGGCACATTGCTGAATGGAAATATATCAGTCAATTTGAACTGGGTAGAAAGAATGAAGATTAGGAATGAGACTTACTTTGATGGTTGCAAAAATATGCTTGAATTTATAGTTGTGACTGAAAATTTAGGGCAATATTCCAATTCAAATACACTAAATTTGGAAGAAATAATAATGTTTACAAAATTAGACAATTAAAAGTGGTTACTGTTATCAAGAGAGTACGGTCAAAGATGTGATTGGGATGCTGTCTAATTGCAATAGTTTTATGCTCCAAGTGAATTCCTTTAAGTTTTGATTGCACAAAATCTTACTTCTTTTTTTTCTTCTTCTTTTTTTTTTAAATTTTTTATTTAAGAAAGGATTAGTGAACAAAAGCATAAGGTAGGAGGGGTACAACTCCACAAAATTCCCAACACCCAATCCCCATAACCCACCCCCTCCCATGGTAGCTTTCCCATTCTCTAGCCCTCTGGGAGCATGGACCCAGGGTCGTTGAGGGTTGCAGAAGGTAGAAGGTCTGGCTTCTGTAATTGCTTCCCCGCTGAACATGGGCGTTGACTGGTCGGTCCATACCCCCAGTCTGCCTCTCTCTTTCCCTAGTAGGGTGTGACTCTGGGGAAGCTGAGCTCCAGGACACATTGGTGGGGTCTTCAATCCAGGGAAGCCTAGCCAGCATCCTGGTGGCATCTGGAACCTGGTGATTGAAAAGAGAGTTAACATATGAAGCCAAACAATTTGTTGAGCAATCATGGATCCCAAGCTTGGAATAGTGGAGAGGAAGTGTTAGGGAGGTACTCACTGCAAACTCTAGTGTAGTCCTGCTTTCAGGTATATATTTTGCAGTAGTTTATGGACACGTGTGCACATAAGCTCTCTCTCACAGAAACTGGTGTATATCTAGGTTATGGGACTTTGTTAGAAAGTGAACTACCTGAGATGAAATTAGAGTGTACTATTAAAGGAAAGGTCTCACCCGAGTAATGAAGCTGAAGGGTTGTCATTCCACACGTGAAGTCTCTGGATACATTCTGAGGTGAAGCATGTTGAGGTAGCAATCGTTGCTTTGGTTAGGTTGTGATCGGCAGATGCAATGTTATTTGGGTTGGATTGGGAGATGCATACGGGAAAGTGGGCCCTATCCAAGGGTTCCAGGACTGGGGGAAGTAGGGGCTCTATAGTGAAGATGTGAGATTCCTGCTGTCTTAGGGTTCAAAAAGACAATCAATAGTTAATATTATCATCACATTATTTGTTAATTGGGTTAACTTTGAAAAGTCCCTTTGTTATGGTTTGCTGGACAGTACCCAGTATCTTGTATATAGCTGTGCTATTGGAAGTTTCTAATCTACTTGGTCTAGGCTTTTGAGAGAGTCCGCATATCAAATACATAGCCTACATATTAAAAAGATTCAGTTTGTCTTTTGAGAAACTTTGAGACATACAATTGATTTCCCCCTCTCATATTAATTAACTACTGATTTATATGTCTACATTTTGCTAGGAGTGTACATAAAAACCATTCCCACCACCAAAGGACTGTGACCCATCCCTCCCGCCCACTCCCACCCCCCACTGGCCCAGGAAGCTACATGCCTACCCCTCATCACTGGGTTTTTACTTTGGTGACCTACTTACAATTTGATCAGGTCCTGCTTTTACTTTCCCTTTCAGATCTTCTTAGTCAGCTTCTGTTGATGAGTGGGATCATCCCATACTCATCTTTATCTTTCTGACTTAGTTCACTTAACATAATTCCTTCTAGCTCTGTCCAAGATGGGTCAGAGAAGGTGGGTTCATTGTTCTTGATAGCTGCATAGTATTCCATTGTGTATATATATACCACAGCTTTCTCAGCCACTCATCTGGTGTTGGGCACCAGGGTTGCTTCCAGGTTTTAGCTATTATGAATTGTGCTGCTATGAACATAGGAGTACACACCTCTTTTTGGTTGGGTGTTATGGAGTCCTTGAGGTATAACCCCAGGAGAGGAATTATTGGGTCATATGGAAGGTCCATGTCTAGACTTCTGAGAGTTTTCCAGACTGCTCTCCACAGAGGCTTTACCAATTTACATTCCCACCAGCAATGTAAAAGGGTTCCTCTGTCTCCACTTCCTCTCCAGCATTTGTTGCTGCTGTCCTTTTTGATGTATGCCATTCTTACAGGAGTGAGGTGGTATCTTAGTGTTGTCTTGATTTGCATTTCTATGATAATCAGTGACCTAGAGCAGTTTTTCATATGTTTGTTAGCCTTTTGGATCTCCTCTGAGGTGAATGTTTTGTTCATATCCTCTGCCCATTTTTGGATGGGGTCATTTGCTTTTTTGGTGCTAAGTTTGCTGAGCTCTTTATATATTTTGGTGATTAGTTTCTTGTCTGATGTCTGGCATGTGAAGATCTTCTCCCATTCTGTGAGGGGTCTCTCTGTTTGTTTAATAGTTTCTTTGGATGTGCAGAAGCTTTTCAATTTGATGAAGTCCCATTGGTTTGTTTCTGCTTTGGTCTTCCTTGCAATTGGGTTTGATTCATCAAAGATGTCCTTGAGGTCTATGTGGGAAAGTGTTTGACCAATGTTTTCCTCTAAGTATTTGATTGTTTCTGGTCTGACATCTAGGTCTTTGATCCATTTGGAGTTGATTTTTGTTTCTGGTGAGATAAAGTGGTTCAATTTCATTCTTATGCATGTTTCAACCCAGTTTTCCCAGCACCATTTATTAAAGAGAGCCTCCTTTTTCCATTTAATCCTTTGGGCCCCCTTATCAAAGATTAGATGCCCATAGGTGTTGGGATTTACTTCTGGGCTTTCAATTCTGTTCCACTGGTCTGTATGCCTATTTTTGTTCCAGTACCATGCTGTTTTGACGATGATGGCTTTATAATATAGTTTAAGGTCTGGGAGTGTGATACCTCCATTTCTGTTTCTTTTCCTTAAGATGGTTTTTGGCAATTCTAGGTGTTTTCAGGTTCCAAATAAATGATTGTAGTGTTTGTTCTATTCTCTTAAAGAAGCCTGGTGGAACTTTGATGGGTATTGCATTAAATTTGTATATGGCTCTGGGGAGAATATTCATTTAGATGATATTTATTCTTCCAATCCATGAGCTTGGGATATCTTTCCATTTCTTGGTATCAGTTTCTATCTCCTTGAGTAGCGACTCATAGTTTTCAGTATACAAGTCTTTCACTTCTTTGGTCAACTTTATTCCTAGGTATTTGATTGATTTTGCTGAAACAGTAAATGGGAGTGATTTCTGGATGTCTTCTTCTTCAGATTTAGTGTTTGCATAAAGAAATGCCACTGATTTTTGTACATTGATTTTGTAGCCTGATACCTTGCTATATTGCCTAACAACTTCCAGTAATTTTCTACTGGATTCTTTAGGTCTTTCTATGTATACTATCATATCATCTGCAAATAGTGAGAGCTTGACTTCTTCCCTTCCAATCTGTATCCCTTTGATTTCTTTCTCTTGCCTGATTGCTATGGCAAGAACTTCCAATACTATGTTGAAGAGTAACGGTGACAGTGGACAGCCCTGTCTAGTCCCCGATCTGAGGGGGAATGCTTTCAGCTTCTCTCCATTGAGTTTGATGTTGGCTGTAGGTTTGCTATATATAGACTCCACTATCTTGAGGAATTTCCCATCTATTCCCATTTTTTGTAGAGTTTTGAGCATGAATGGGTGTTGGATTTTGTCAAAGGCTTTCTCTGAATCTATTGAGATAATCATGTGGTTTTTGGCTTTGCTTTTATTGATGTGATGAATGACATTGATTGATTTATGGATGTTGAACCAGCCTTGCATTCCTGGGATGAATCCCACTTCGTCGTGATGAACAATCATTTTGATGTGTTGCTGTATCCGGTTGGCCAAGATCTTGTTTAATATTTTGGCATCTATGTTCAGCAGAGATATTGGTCTGTAGTGTTCCTTTTTTGTTCTGTCCCTATCAGCTTTTGGTATCAGGGTGATGTTGGCTTCATAAAAGGTGGAAGGGAGTATTCCTGTTTCTTCAATCTTATGGAATAGCTTAAGAAGTATGGGTATTAACTGTTTCCTGAAAGTTTTGTAGAATTCATTTGTGAAGCCATCTGGTCCAGGACTTTTGTTGTTGGGGAGATTCTTAATAACGGTTTTAATTTCTTTGTCTGTGATTGGTGCATTTAGATTTTGTAGTTCTTCTTGGTTCAGTTTTGGAAGTGCATAGGTTTCTAGGAATTGTTCCATTTCTTCCAGATTCTCTAGCTTGGTGGCATATAGTTCTTTATAGAAGTTTCGCAGAATTCTCTGGATTTCTGTGGTGTCAGTTGTGATATCTCCTGCATCGTTTACAATTCTATTAATTTGAGTCTTCTCTCTTTTTTGTTTGGTGAGTCTGGCTAGGGGTTTGTCAATTTTGTTCAATCTTTCAAAGAACCAACATTTGGCTTCATTGATCTTTTGTATGGTTCTTTTATTTTCGATGTTGTTTATTTCTGCTCTAACTTTAGAGATTTCAGTACTTCTGGTTGCTTTAGGGTTCCTTTGTTCCTCTTCCTCTAAGTCCTTGAGGTGTGTAGTAAGGTCGTTCATTTGGGCTTCTTCTTGGTGTTTAATATGTGATTGTATGGCTATAAGTTTCCCTCTCAGTACTGCTTTAGCTGTGTCCCAAATATTTTGATAGGTTGTGTCTTCATTTTCATTAGTTTCCAGGAACATTTGAATTTCCTGTTTGAGTGAGTCTCTGACCCAGTGGTTCTTGAGGAGCATGTTGTTTAGTTTCCAAATTCTATGTCTTTTAATAATTTTCCGTTTGTTGTTAAAAGTTAGTTTTACTCCACTGTGGTCTGAGAAGATACTTGGGATGATTTCAATGCTCTTGATTTTATTGATGCTGTCTTTGTGGCCTAACATGTGGTCTATCCTTGAGTATGTGTTGTTTGGATTTGAAAAGAAGGTGTAGTCCAGTTTTTTGGGGTGGAGGAGTCTGAAAATGTCCAAGAGGTCTAGTCTGTCAATCTCTTCATTCAATTCTCTTGTATCTTTATTGGTTCTCTGCTTTGTTGATCTGTCTAAGTGTGAGAGTGGGGTATTGAAGTCTCCACTATTATTGTATTACTATTGATGTATTTTTGAAATTCTTTCAATAGGTGTTTAATGTATTTAGATGGTCTCTCGTTGGGTGCATAGATGTTAATAATTGTTAAGTCTTCTTGGCTGATTGATCCTCTAATCATTATGTAATGTCCTTGCCTATCTTTTATTACTTTATTTAATTTAAAATCTATCGTGTCTGAGATGAGAATGGCTGTTCCTGCCCTTTTTTGTGGACCGTTAGCCTGTATGATAGTTTTCCATCCTTTCACTTTAAGTCTGTGTTTATCTTGTTGTGACAGATGGGATTCTTGCAAGCAGCATATGGTTGGGTTATGTTTTCTGATCCATCCCCCCACCCTGTGCCTTTTGATGGGTGAGTTTAAGCCATTGACATTTATTGATATTATGGATTTAATGTATTGTAGTGCCATTGTTCTAAAAAACGATTTGTTTACTCTGATATATTACAAGTATTATAGTGATGTTCTTGTTTATAAGTGGTCTTTTAGTACCTCTTTCAGGGCCGGCTTGGTGATAGTTGCCTCCTTTAACTGTTGTTTGTCTAAGAAGGTTTTGATCCCTCCATCTAGCTTGAATGAAAGTCTAGCAGGATATATTATCCTTGGTTGAAACCCTTTTTCATTCAGGGCTCGATAGATATCTTGCCACTCCCTTCTGGCTTTTATAGTTTGAGTTGAGAAATCTGCAGAAAGTCTTATGGGTTTTCCCCTGTATGTGACTTTTTGTTTCTCTCTTGCAGCCTTTAGGATCCTTTCTTTATCCTTACTTCTTCTCATTGTGACTATGATGTGTCTTGGTGTTTTCAGGTCTGGGTTGATTCTGTTTGGTACTCTCTGGGCCTCTTGCACCTTGATATCCTTTCTGTTATTCAGGTCTGGGAAATTTTCTTGTATTATTTCCTCTAGAATGTTTGCTTCCCCTTCCTCTCTTTCTTCCTCTGGCAGGCCAATTATACAAATGTTACTTCTTTTGAGATCATCCCATATGTCTCTGTTGTTGTTTTCAGTGTCTCTCAATCTCTTTTTAAGCTCTTTAACCTCTTTCTTAGTTTTCTCTAACTCATCCTCTGTCTGACTAATTCTGTTTTCTGCTTCTGTTAGTCTGCTTTCCCTTGCCTCAGCTTCTTTCTTCATTATAGCTATTTCAGCTTTCAGTTCTCTAATTGTCTCAAGATAATCAGTATTTTCCTTGGGGGTCTCAACTGTTGTTTCCCTAATACTGCCATTCCTTTCCTCCAATGTTGTTTTCATTTCTGTGATTAATAAGTTTATTATTGCTTGCATACTTTTCTTATCTATGGTTACTTCTGACTGATTTGTGGTTTCTTCTGGGCTCTTGTCTTCATTCATTGGGGTAGCAGTTTTATTTGTTTTTAATCTACCCATTTTTTTTTATTTATGTGTTTCTCTCTCTTTTTTTTTTAATGCTCTGTTGTTCCTCAGTTGTGTTTTGAGCACAAGTAACACTGTACTAAATACCTTTATGACAATTGCACTCACCAACCTCCGGAATTACAGTAGCAACTGAAGTAAGTATTGAAGGAGTTTAATCGTTACCAGTTAGCCAAAAAATTTCTCCAGTCCGTGAAAAAATAGTAACCAAATCCCAGTGAAGAAAGAGAAAAGAAAGAGAGGGTAGCAAGAATAGACAGTTATGCAAATCTACTATCCAGTGTATATTATAGGGGTAATAAGAGTGTAAAGGGAACTAGAGCAGAGATACACACATAGAGAGTCCACTCTGGGTCAGATTTCTTCCCCAAAGTAATTCACAAATTCAGAAAGGCAAAGAAGAAAGAAGTGTATGACAAGATAAAAATAAAAAAAAGAGATAGAGAGAGATAAGAGAGAGAAAAGGGAGAAGATAAGAAGAAGGGTTGTAATTAAAGAGCAGTGCGAGGAACTTCCCAAATGTGTATCAGTGAGTTTAAAAAAAAAAAAACAAAAACACCCTGTTTGGTGGTATGGGGTATCCTGCTAGTAGCTGGTCCCAGGCATTGCTTATGGGGGGTGGGGGGGCGGCGGGAAGGATGTATGCTTGAAAATTAAAAGGAAGAAAAAAGAATTTTTTTCCCCTATTCTAATTCTTAACCCAAATTAAGTCATAGACACCTCCTTGGTGTAACCGCTATGGCCCCTTATTGGCTGGCCTGCTAAAGGCAGAAAATCCTATTGTTTACACGAGATGTGTCCGGAGCTCAAAGGCTAGCCGCTTCTCAGTCCGCCATCTTCCGGGAAACCCCCCCCCTCCAGACTTTTTTAAAGGATTTCTCAAAAATGAAAACTAGCTCCAAATCCTTTGATCCAATGAGAACTATACTCAAGAAGTCTTTGGATCCGCTCTCAGGGTCGCGGTGGACCCTGGAGACTCCCAAGAGAAAGCTCCTGAGCTAAAGTGCTCTCTCCGGGTCCTCTGCCCGCCGCGCTCTGCAACCGGCGGAGGAGCCGCCTTCCTGGGTGGGCGGAGGACAATGCCCGGCACACTCACCTTGCCCGGCGCCACCTGGGAATTCTGGAGCCCCGCTAGTCCGTGTCACCTTTACTCTAATTCTTAACCCAAATTAAATTGTACTCACTTTTGGGTGTCACCCCTTATTGACTGGCCTGCTAAAGGCAGAAAATCCTACCATTGCTGACGATGCGATCAGAGCGCTCGCTGTTAGTGACTTCTCAGTCCGCCATCTTCCTCTCCCCCCTAAAAGACTAAGTGATTCCAAAATCTTACTTCTTTTAACTATTAATCTTGTTTCATCTTCTTTTCTTTCTACCAACAGTTGATTATAATTTAAACACTCCAAGATCCCTGAAAAAATTGCCCCATGTAGTAGGACTCTTGTGAAAACTGGCTGCGTCAGACATCAGGTGCAAAAGAAGAAAGTAAATAGTTATAGTGTGTAAACTTCTGTGAATCTAATACACAGCCATAAGAAAATTTTCTTTATCAGAATAATATTTTCAGTTAAAGCAGTGTCTAATGAAAGTGATGCCTTAGGCAAATTGTAGTAGAGATTTGGACATTGTAGCAAATCAATGAGATAAAAGGACATTGAACAGAACATTTGTTTTCTTCTGACTTACAGTGATTGGGCAGTCATGGTAAATAATATCCATTTCCCTTAGCCAAATATCTCTTTCGTGTAACACTTATTAATTACTCCTGATACTTTTATTTTGCCAGTAAATTCTAAGCATTTTTATCCCACAGTGCAAAATATTTTCATTTCAACTCTTCAGCATTATTAGCTTTTTAAGTTTCAATTTATAAGCCTTGCATTTTTCAAACTAGCATTTAACTTCCTATTAGTAATAGATCGAGCATTGAAAATAACCCAACGGGATATACAAATATCAATACAAGAAACATTTATGTTGAGCACCAGGTAAAGAATTATGCTGTAAGCATACCACAAATTGTTAAGGAAGTGCATGCAAGATCTATTGCAGAAAGACATGAGTGAGCTAAGGGACCTCTAGTGTTTGTAGCTACTTCTAAAAATTCTTCCAGAACTAGGGTTAAAAGAAGGGATGGTAGCAGGAGATCAAAGTGAGGTCATAAAAGAGTTTATGTTGATGTTCCAGGGGCATTGGGTGGTTATGATGGTGAAAAATAATAGGAGAGTTTAAGTAGAATAAATGTTCCTGTTAGGACACAAAGAAATCAAATCAGTATTTGTGAAGGGGTTGGTCTTGAATAGATTGGGGCCAGTTCATTATTTGTGCAAAGGGACGATCAAACATATATAGGTGATATTATAGGAAATTGTCTTGGGAGCTTATGGGGAAAATCTTAATATTTGTCCAATCTTAATAAATGAACATGAGATAAAACTGTTAAGTATCTAAGAAAGAATAGTGATGTGGCTTTGTGGTGGTGCACTTGGTTGACTGCATGTGTTACAAGGTGCAAGGATCCAGGTTTGAGCCCCTGTTCACCACCTGTGAAGGGAAATCTTTGTGAGTGTTGAAGCAGGACTGCAGGTATCTCTCTGCCTCTCTCCCTCTCTACTTCTTCCATCCCTCTTGATTTCTGACTGTCTCCAACTGATAAATTAACAAGGATAATAACATTTTAAAAAGTAAGAATAGTGTGAGGTTCTTCATTTTGATATATTAATGAAAAGACAAATATTTGTTAAAACCAATTAAAATAAAATTGATGAATCATGACTATTAGACATAAATATTTAATTGCACTGAAATGAGTATTCTATGTGTCTTAGGGATTTTCTTTGTTTCTATTGTTATGTGTTCTGACTGTAGATTAATCTTGACATACAGCAGATTATACTATATACTATATATATATTATACTCAAATACTGCATATAGTTATTAAAAGTATAAGGGAGATTAGTAGCATTGCTTTATTTAAAATTATATAAATTATTTAAAATAAAAAACAGATGTGCCTTATTTTACTCTGTATATGTTTTCAGACGGTTTCTAGTGAATTACACTGTTACTTAAGCTTGGGTCCTTTGGCACCATCATGCACCAAGACTTCAGTTTGTCCCCTCTCCAACTTTTTCCCTCCCCTCTCCTCCAGAATCCTTTGTCCTGGTGCAATACACTAGACTCAGTCCAAATTTCGATTTGTTTTCCCTTTCTTTTCTTGTTTCTTAAGTTCCTCCAAAAACACTAATGTGTTGTTATGCAGTTTACATTTCAGCAGGGTTTGCAGTTACATGGTGAATGGATTATAGGAAAACATGTTTTTTTAAATTTATTTAATAATGATCTACAACTACATAGAATAAGAGGGGTAAAATTCCACACAATTCCCACCACCATAGTTCCATATCCTATCCCCTCCATTTGGAAGCTTTCCTGCTCTTTATCCCTCTGGGAGTATGAACCCAGGATCATTATGGGGTGCAGAAGGTGGAAAGTCTGGCTTCTATAATTATTTCTCTGCTGGACATGGGCGTTGGCAAGTAGATCCATACTCCCAGTCTATTTCTATATTTCCCTGGTAGGGCAGGGCTCAGGGGATGTGGGATTCCAGAGTACATTGGTAAGGTTATCTGCCCAGGGAAGTCAGGTTGGTGTCATGGTAGCATCTGCAATTTGGTGGCTGAAAAGCATTAAGATAAAAGCAGAACAAATTATTTAATAATCAGGAATCTAAAGGCAAAAATATAGCAGATGAGATTTGGGGTTTCCACTTTGGAAGAAGCTAGTATACCTATTTCAGATATATTCCAAGGGGTCCATGACTTTACCAATTTTTGCCTGAGCCCAACAGCTAACATGCAGGTAAGCTAAAGGTATTATATGGGCAGATGGTATTAGAGTTGGAAATAGGGCCAGAGAGCTCTCAAAATATGGGAAAATTATATAAATACTTTGTTATATATATGTAAGCCCTATCTATCTGATCAGGGGCCCCTGTTCAGCACAGAAGCCTGTGTAACTTCTGCATCCTTGTAAGTCTGAACTCGGTATCAGGATAGCTGAGAAATGATGATACTTTAGGCATCTGTCATAGACATCATGTAGGCTCCACCTCCAAGTATTACCAGAATGAGAAAATCAGCAAGTGAATCACCGAGTGACACATTTTGTCTGTAACAGGAACTGAGTCTGATGACTTTCAAACATTCAACTTATTTTCTTTTCCCATCACTAGACTTCACTTCTTTGGACTGACTTTTTCAGATAGAAAGAGAGGGACTGGGGCTGGGGGGTAGTGCAATGGGTTAAGTTCACAAGGTACAAAGTACAAGGACCTGCACGAGGACACTGGTTCAAGCCCCGGCATCCCCATCTTCAGGGGGTTTGCTTCATGGGCGGTGAAGCAGGTTTGCAGGTATCTATTTTTCTCTCTCCCTCTCTGTCTTCCCCTCCTCTCTCGATTTCTGTCTGTACTATCCATCAACAACAACAACAACAGCAACAACAAAATAACAACAAAATGGGAAAAAAGGCCTCCAGGAGCAGTGGTTTCATAGTGCATGCTCCGAACCCCAGAAATAACCCTGGCGACAAAATAAAAAGAGAGAGAGAGAGAAAGGAAAATAAAGAGGAAAAAGACAGAGAGGGAAAAGAAAGGGAAAGACAACACAGCACTGAAGCTTCCCCAGTGAGGTGGGGGCCCACCTCTGGCCTGGGTCATGTGCATTGTAAGTCAGACACCTTCCCAGATGAGCCATCTTGCTGGGCCCTTTGACATTAAACTTCAAGAAAAGTAAGTTTCAAAAATGATTGAAAACAAGAAGGCAATGAAAAGAGAAGGAACCAGTTGCATCTAAAGCTGCAAAACAGAAAACAATTGTTTAGCTTAAATTCAAACTAGAATTAATAGCATTTATGATCTTGACTGGATCAATTTAATTGGAGAAGTAGAAGTGAAAAGAGAATGGAGTTGACTACATATGTGAGACAATTTCACACACACACACATACACACACCGTTTTAGTGATAATTTAGGAGATGATAAATTTTTTATTCAATACATCTCTTAGATTCATCATGAAACAAAGAATTTTAAAAGCTTCAACAAGGTAGCATAATGACCTTTGTGAAGCTCTATTTGTCAATATTCTACATATGTGTGTTTTTATTTTACAATGTGTATTTTTTCTATTCTGCAGATGTGTTTTTCTAAATAGAAAATACCATTCATTTACAGTTTATCATATTTTTTCCAAAATGTTGTTATTTTCTAGGATGCTAGAGTTTAAATAAGTCTCCATTAATTCCCTGAGGTCTATTCCTTTCATCCAGAAATGTTGCTTTGGACATTTCCAGACTTTTACTTAAAGTAAAAATACAATTTCAGAAAATCTCATTATGTGGGACTTGTCCATCAAACAATTTTCTTGTCACTAAGTATATCATAAATACACTTAATGGCAATATTGTAATAGCAGGTAGAAAACTGAGCCCAAAGCTGGTTATTTATGCACTTATCTTGCAAAAATGTTTTCTATTAGGTTTCTCTCTTCTTGAAGAAAGAGCTAATAAAAAAATCTCTATTACTCTTTGCTGTGTAGTCTTTTTTGATAATATTGTCCCTACCTTGAATCTCTCTCTCAATTGGTAACTAAGCCCAAATGGAATTTCATATTTCCTATAGTAATATATCCGTCTATGACATTTATAATGAAAGACTTACAGGATTTTGTGTTATGGATTCCTAGTTGAGAAAACAATAGAGCCATAGAAAGCAATAACAAACACAACTCCACTAGTAGATAATAGCTTACAAAGTGTGTTATATTCTTTTGAATAGAGATTATGTGTGTAAATACTGCAGTTCAGAAAGCAGAATCAGAAATAACCGCAATTGAAGACAGCAGAAATAGGGTGGTTTGTGTATGTAAACAGAAAACATTTTTCCCCCCATGGAAGGTGGGTATTACAATGGATAGAGCATATCATGTAAACATTGAGTGTGTTGGATGAAATAATCCCCCCACCCAATTCATTTCTTCCAAGTGTTTCCAGAGAATTGTAAATTTTATAGGTCAGAAAAATTCTCAAAATCAGCACCTCTATTATAAAATAATCTTAGCAGAAAAAGACAAAGGCAAGAGCCTGAAAACCTCCAAAGAGCAGAATAAATATAAGTCATTGCATCCCATGAGTGCCAAAAGCATACCTACTGTTGGTTGATAAGAGATGCTTGTTTTCAAGGATCCCATCATTTACTGTTAACTAGGGAAAGATGTGTTAATAAGTACAACTACTGTCTCATGGAAAACACGTTATTTTAGACAGTATCTATGTGAGAATTTTTGATGTTAATTTAAAACTCTCCCCACCCAACACAATTATATTATGAGTCTCATATTTCTGTAATATAGGTGGATACGGACTTGCAATTGCAGAGGAGAAAGTAAAACAACAGGGATAACAAGAGATGAGGCTTTATAGAGACAATAACATTTGCAACACAAGGGAATCAAGAAAGGCCATTCTTTGACCTTTTTCCACGTAAAGAGATATAATACATATACCAGCTGCACATATTTCAAGCCTTCAAGTCAATGAGTGTTGATGTATGCCCTAGTCAAAATTATGAATATTTCCAGTGCCCTTCAAAGTTTCCCCTTGCCCTTAGGCAATTCATCTTTCTATGTATACCATCCCTAGGCAACCACTTACTGGTTCGCTCTCACTAAAAAATAGTTTGGATTTTTCTATACAGTTTTTAAAAATCACATTTCCTTGTTTTTCCATGCAACATGATTTTGGTTCAGCTATGTTGCTATGTGTATTGATAGTGCATTCTTTTTATACTGTAGCTAAAAAAAAAAAAACACTAAATGGTATATAATTGATACACCACAATTTTTTTCTTTCATTAGTTGAAAGAAATTTACATTACTTCCATTTATTAACTAAATTTCTCTGAAATTTCTGTGGAAAATATTTTTCTTGTTTTTACACATATGTAATGACTGGCTGTACATATTAACTTGTTATTAAATCAACAAAGCATTACTCATTATAGCTGTGCCTTTTTTTGTATTATTGTCAGCATTGTATTTGTTGTTTCATATCTTTTGGATATCAGCCTTTCTCACAAATATTAAGGAATATTTCAATGTTGTATTAATTTGCATTTCTTAACTACCTTACAGGAATTAAATTATGGTTATAGAATGGCAAATGTGGAGAGAGATAAATTAAGTTGTTGAGGAAGGCTTTTACAAGAAAATTATGTGACGCACCTGGCTAAGCACTCACATTATAGTGCACAAGGTTCAAGCCCCTGGTTCCCACCTGCAGGGGGAAAGCTTTGCAAGTGGTGAAGCAGGGCTGCAGATGTCTCTTTATCTCCCTTTCCCCTCTCAATTTCTCAGTCTCCATAGAATAATAAATAAAAATTTTAAAAATGATTTACTATTGAAATATCTTAATATAATTTTACAAATAATAAAGATGCCATCATGCTGCACTATGCATGTGCCAGACTATTTCTGAGCCACTTTTTCATTCAGATATTTGTTGAGGGAAATACATAGAGATGGGGAAAGAAATCACAGCATTGGAGTTTGCTCTGGTACCATAGCACTTCCCATGTGCTTATTGGGGTTCAAGCCTAAACTGTGCGCTTCACAAAACAAACGCCCTACCAGATGAACCATCTCTCTAATCCGTCACCTTCTTAATGTTCAAAAACTTGTTTTCTCCTATAACTCAGTAATTCCTCCTCCAGGGATTTACCCAAAGGAAACAGAACATCTATCAGAAGAAATCTGTGTATATCTATATTCATAGAAGCACAGTTTATAATCGACAGAACCTGGAAGCAACCCAGATATCCAACATCAGATGAGTGGCTTAAAAAATGGCGATAGATATATACAATGGAATACTACTCAGCTGTTAAAAATGATGAATTTGTCTCCTTTGCATCCTCTTGGATGAAATTTGAAGACATCATGTTGAGTGAGATAAACCAGAGAGAGAGAGAAATAAAAATGATCTCACTTATTAGTGGAACATAATATAGTAAGGGAGGGAGAGTATGAAATGAAACATGGACTGGACATGGTATATTGCACCAAAGCAAAGGACTCTGGAAGGGGGGCGAGGAAGAAAACTTTGGGGGCCTGGTACATAATGAAATTAATGAAATTGCATTCATATGTCACTGATTGTGCTATAAAGGTTTAATCACCTCAATAAAGGAAAGAAACAAAACAAAACATATTTTTTCCTGAAAGGCTGTTGGATGGTGTGGTGTACTGACATCTAACATCAGAGAGATATGAAACTATATACTTTTGATCACAGTCTTGTAAATCAAGTGATCTAAATTAAAATATATATATATATATATATTCTCAAAAAGGAACAAATGAAATGATTGGAAAAACATCCCTACTCAAGTTTTTTCAAGAATTTATATGATATTTTATTTTAAAATATGTGGCAAATATGATAGCATAATAACATACATATGAATATTAAGTACATGAGTTCTATTATATATTTAAAAGTAAATGACAAAATATCAAACTTTCAAAAGAAATCTAGTGTATCAGTTTATAAATTTTGAAACATTTTCCTTGCTTGTATTTATAATAATGCATATAGATGCTGCTGTGGCATAAAATTATAAGTAAGATTTTTATTAGGCTGACAGAATACCAACAGTTCAGAGTTAGGGCACTGAAAACATTTCCAAGTGAAAACATTTAAAAATGCAAAATCTAGCAGTCAGCTTCTGGTCATTTTGAATATCAAAATAAAAAGCTTTCACATCTGACAACTAAATAGGAGACAGTTGAATAGGACAGAAATCTGCCCCCAAGGCCTGCTAGCTAGGGTGGCTAGCAACACACTTCTTCACCCCATCTTTCCATAAGATCCAATTTCAGTTGTAGGTATATAGTCAGTGCACTCCTACCTAGCAGTAGCCAGTTAGCTCTTAGTTTGTTGAATCTTCCTCTTTATCACCTGTGAGGTGACTCTTCCTTCCTTCCTTCCTTCTTTCCTTCCTCCCTCTCTCTCTCTCTCTCTCTCTCTCTCTCTTTCTTTCTTTCTTTCTTTTGCAAGAGACCCTGTATTTGTTTTGTAATATTGCATTAAAAAAAAAGTAACAAGAACAGCAACAACAAAAAAATCTTCCCATCTGTTTCCTCGGACTGATAAGAATGAGATATTATAATCAGTTTTGTGTGCATTCTTCTATCATTATTATGACTACGGTTACTATTTTTAATTTTTATCAGTGATTTAATATTTATTTACAAAATTATGGAATAACAGGGGTATACTTCCACACTGTACCTACCACTAGAGTTCCAAGTCTCCGTTTTCTCCATTGAAAACTGCAGTAGCACTCCCACGGTCACAGACATGGGTTGATATTTATTTCTATAATTATCTGTCTACATATATATATAGTATATATATTATATCTATATATATTTGCCCATTTCTAACACAGTACTGCCCTCTCCTCCCCTCCAAGTCAAACCCATACTCATTGCCATGTCTAAATACCCTTCCTTATTTCTTTTTCTCTCTCAGGGATTGGAAGAAATTTGAATTCAGAGCCCTCTGATCATCTTACCCTAAGGTTTCTCCCCCTGTGGAAATATGGACCAAAATTTGTTTTGGGGTGCAGGTAGGTGGTCTAGCTTCTTTAACTGTTTCTCCACTGGATATGAGTGTTGGCAGGTTGATCCACCCCCTCAGCCTGTTTCTATCTTTCCCTAGTGGGGTAGGACTCTGGAGAGGTGAGTTTCCTGGACACGTTGTTGAGGTGGTTTACCAGCCCAAGGAAATCAGGATGGAATTATAGTAGCACTTGTAAATTAGTAGCTGAAAAGCAGTAAGACATAAAGCAGGTCAAAATGCTCAATAAACAAGAACCAAAAAGTAGGAACAAAGCAGATGAGATTAGGGATTTGGGGTTGAAAGAAACGAGGAAGTCCATTTTAGTTATGTTCCAAGTGGCCTATGACTTTAGTATTTTTTGCCTAAGCTTGATAAGTAATATTTAGGTGGACTAAACATATTATTGCCTAAAAAGATGGTGTCAGAGTTGAGAATAGAACTAGAAAGGTATATTAGGGCAGAGAGCATATCCCAAACTGGAAGAAAGTATATAAATACAATTAACTGTTTACCCTATCAGTCTGACCTAGGAGCCTGTGTAACCTCTGAGTCCCTGTCAGTCATAGTGACAGCTGGGAATATTCTAGGCTGCACTCATTACAGGACCAGTCTTTCTTGAGTGTCAGAGTAGGTTAACTCAGCCTCCCTTCAGAGAGTGTGGCAGTCTCTACTACTGCTGCTTAATAGTGAGGGCAAGGTCCTGGAGAGGCCACAAGAGGGATTATGATATTGCTTATATATATATTGCTTATATTTCCCTCACTAAGCCCCAGATGATGGGGTGGCCTGGAACATAAGGTTAACTTGGATCCCACTAAAACCCTGGGTCTAGTTCCTTCCTAACTTGAGGCCACACCTCATAAACCTAATAATGCCAGATTGGATATAACAAATGAGACTTAAGGCTTTAGCAACTAGGAGACAGACAAAACTCATCAGATAAAGAAGGGACTACAAAAGCTGGATTAAGGAAAGAGATTGGTTCATTTAAGTTTTTTTAAAATTTTATTTATTTATTTTCCCTTTTGTTGCCCTTGTTGTTTTTATTGTTGTTGTAGTTATTATTGTTGTTGTCATTGTTAGATAGGACAGAGAGAAATGGAAAGAGGAGGGGAAGACAGAGAGGGAGAGAGAAAGATAGACATCTGTAGACTTGTAAATTATCTTAAAAACTGATGTTGTAAATTATCTTAAAAACTGGTTTGGGGGTCAGGGCAGCTGCTTGCAGTACATAGAAGGATTCACAGCGGGAGCTGGGAACTGGTTTAATCAGTACAAGGTTTATTAGGGTGAAACAGGTAAAGGGCAAAATCAGCAATTATCATCAAGTGTTAAGCATATGCTAGGTCTATAAAGTCTGAATATGGTTATCAAAGTTTAGTCCCATAAGATAAACAATTATAAGCTCTGGTAAAGGTTGCTCATGGCTGTAGAGGGATCTAAAACTTTACCAGCTAGCAGAGTCACACATGTTCAGTTCCCAGGAGAAGTAGACATGGCGGATGGATGCCTGGAGCACCTCCACCAAGAGGCATCTGACTAGGAGAAGAAGCTGCAGCCAAAGAGACCCCAAAGTTCCGGCTGCTGTCCTTTTAAGTCTATTCAGCCTACCCACAATGCTTTGCACACCAGCACAGTCTGCATTCACCTATAGTCCACCATGCCCCTGTGCAGATCACTGCACACTGTCAGCCTTCTGTCGCCAAGGCTGACTTCAGCACTGTGTCTGGGCATATCGCATCACCACACACCGAGGGCTCGAACAGAGATCCTTATGCTGGCCCTTTCGCTTCGTGTCACAGGTTCATTTAAGTTTTTAAAGTACAGTATGTCAGGAGAAAACAAATTAAAAAAATAAGTATTCATTCATTCATCTTTGGGGATACCATAATAGTTATCCAAAAAGACTCTCATACCTGATACTTCAAAGTCCCAGCTTCTATTCCCTGCATCACCATAAACCAGAGCTGAGCAGTACTCTGATAAGAATAAAATAAAATTGGGACTGAGTGGTAGCACACTTGGCTGAGTCACACATTGTAGTGCACAAGGACCCAGGTTCAAGCCCCCAGTCCCTGACTGAAGGGGGAAAGTTTTGTGAGTGGTAAAGTAGGGCTGTAGGTGTGTCTCTCTGTCTCTTTCCCTCTCTGTCTCCTCCTTAATTTCTGACTGACTCTATCCAATAAATAAAGATAATAAAAAAATTAAAAATGAATAAAAGAAAGAAAAAAATGTCATTAATTTTTGCCTCAGGTTTATTGCAATCTTTCTTCTGTTACATTCAGCCAAAATAATAAATGTGGAAAGTGATAACACTTCTGGAGCACCTGGTTGAGCACATATGTTACAATGCACACAGACCCAGATTCAAGTCCCCATCTACAAAGGAAAAGCTTTGCGAGTGGCGAAGCTGTGCTATAGGTGTCTCTCTGTTTGTCTTCTTTCTCTTCTCTCCACTTCTGATTGTCTTTACCCAATAAATAAATTAATTAAAAAATAAAAGGAGTGATGGCACGTCCACATAATTATTTTTGAGTCTTTATCCATAAATAACATAAAATCCTAATATTATTTACATATTTTAATTAATTTTTCAATAAATTGTTCTACATTCCTTACGATAAGCAATATTGTAAAGCAAAATATTCTATCATAAGCCCTTCTTGTAAACTTCCTTAATAAATCTTTTTCAATTTAATATCACAAGTATCCCATATTTAGCACATGGAGCCTAAATAACTGTTGTTGTTCTTGTTATGTTTTCCCTATCTTTATTTATTATGATTAGCCTTGCTAGATATATTTGTGAAAGGAAAAGGACATTCCTCCTTTTAGAGAATAACTGATGACATTTTTGAGGTGTCAGGAAAATAAATTTGAGAAAGACAATTGATAGGAAGGACTTCTGAATGCAAATGACCCATATTTGAATCAGTTTTAAAATCATAAAACATTTATTTCTAACTTAACAGTAAATAGTGGCAAGTAGGAAACATCACAGGAAGAGAATTGTGTATATTAAAATGTGCTTTAACTAGCAGAACAATCATTGTAGAGTAAAAACTTCAGATATTTAAAAATGCTTTGCTTTTCTGTCCTTAGAAATATCAGAGTCAATAAATATCTCATCATATTAGTGAAATTGCTGTTGAGTAAAAAATTTGGTTTTTCAACAATGAAGGAAGGTTTGACACTGGCCTCTTTAATTCTCTCCGCCTCTGTGTTTCTATCTTAAAAACAGAGAGAGAGAGAGAGAGAGAGAGAGAGAAGTTGAATGAGGCTGTTGATTTTCTTTCTACTCCCTCAGCCTTCTTATATGCTCTGAACAGAACTTGGAACTCTTAATTCTGAGGGAATTTTTGGATTTCAAAAGAATCACATTGTCCTAGATACTAAACATAGGAGAAAGAAAACCCAAACACTAGTGCTTATGGACATTCAGTGTACTGACTTCAGCAAATTGAGAAATAATAATAATAAATAATAAATCAATAAATGTCACTCCCAAATCAACTAATGCACTTCTGTTTTGTTGGTTGGAGCCAGGAATGTATAAGGACATAGAGAATGGGAAAGCTATGAGGGGAGGGAGTGGGATATGGAGATCAGGTGGTGGGAACTGTGTGGAGTTGTACCCCTCCTATCCTACGGTTTTGTTAATGTCTCCTTTTTTAAATAAATAAAAAAAAACCTATGTTATATTATCTTATTCTCTGGTTGAACACAGGATGAACAGGAAATAATAAATAACTTCCTTTATAACAAATACCCCCCCAATATTTTATTAGATACTACTTACATGAAATCATAGTACATATATATATATATACATATATATATATATATTATTTCAATTGCTAACAGACATACATTCTTACTAAACAAAATTATAACAGAGTTCCCATACTAAAATAAATAAGTCAGAAGGTTAAATGGAAGCATGTTACTATAGTTAATAACACTGTGCTTCATATTTGTTGTTTGTTTTTCTTAGTGCATAAAACAGTAGTTTAGTGATTATGTATAGATATGAGTTAGCTAGATTTATTATAGTGATTTCACAATATGTGTGGGTAGCAAATCATTATGGTGTATAGTTAAAGTATAACCATATGTGTAAATTATCTCAATAAAAATAAAGCTTAGATAATTATAAGAAAAACACACTGATTTTAACATGTGTGATATTTTAATATTATAGTTTAATATAAATTAATATATAATTATTATATTTCTTGTAAAACTTAGGCAATAATAAATAAGAAATGGACATATGAAAATAAGTAATAAAATAACTACTATAAGAAGATTATGTTAGATTTAGCAGAAATATCTTGGGAAAATTGTTATTTCCCTTTGAGTGTTGGTTCACTACTGAGAAAGGCTATTTCCATAATGTGGCACACTTTTCAGTTGCAATATATAACAATTAAATGGCTTGTCAATTGAAAAATCATAAATAGAGAATGACAGTTCATTTGATATTATTAATAGAGAGCCACAAAATCAGTTGATTCTGAACTATTGTTGTCAACCTAAGTAGTATATTTGATTTCTTCTACTCAATTTTTGGAATATATAAACTTGGTGACTTAAAAACCAGGCTTATATCACCCATTCATTTGAACTAGATAGCATCTTTTCCTCTGTGACAGGACTGGCACTAGTTCTCCAAGTTACTCCAGAAGATGAAGTTTCCTTCCTTGTTTGAGAAATCAAAGTTGTGGGCTACAAAGCCAGAGTTAAGTGTTAGGAATTCATATTAGAAGATAATGGTCATAAAGTCCGGTAAGACTTATAAGGGCTTTTTGAATAAAAGGTATTTTTGTTTTCTGAGTCTGAATTTGAAGCACTATCTTACTTCAGACAGTCATGAAATGAATTCTGTTGTTACTGAGCTGTTCAGAAAAAGGAAGCATTAGTAAAATGATCAGAAATAAAATTTTATAAAATAGCACTGAGTAATATTTTTGGTTTCCATAAATGACTTTTAATATTGTTGTTTTAGCAGTGCCTGGAGCAGTGTTTAGTATTTATATATGTTACAGTGCGCCAAGGACCTGGATTTAAGCCCCTGGTACCCACCTGCGGGTGGGTAGGAAACCATTGCACCTGGTAAAGCAAGTGTTTCTCTGTGTCTCCATCTCTCTCTACCTCCCACTTCCCTCTTGATTTCAGACTGTCTCTATCCAATAAGTAAAGACAATATATCTATTTTTAAATCTGTTACCTTCTATTGTTTTCTTCACTGGGAATCATGCACCAATTCTAAACTATAGCCTTACCTGCCACTATGTTACTTGAGGGGAAACTACCTATTATATTGTAATTTCATAAATTTGGAATAAATTGTGAAGATGTTGATCATTGTTTTGAGTATAAAGCATAGACTAAAGATGCAGGGATAAATTAAACCATGATAAGTGATAAGTCTGCTGAGAAGTGGACTTTTTTTCCATTTTTGTTATACAACCATTGTATAAAATATAAGAAACAAACTAAGCCCAAAGTTTTGAACTTGGATGCAGATGATTAAGATGATAATAATGGGACATTCGTTTACTAGATTACTTATAGTATTTGCATATATAAGTACATAAAAAATTTTTTTTTGTGTGTGTGTGTGTGCATGTAAAACTTTGCCTATAAGATTAGACTTTTCTAGAAAGCAAGTTTATTGTTTTGGTCAGATTCTTTAGTAGCTCCAAAGTCATTGCTTAAAAATGAAAAAGGAAATATGATATAGTGGGCTATATTGTATTACTACTTTTTAAATACCCTTGCTTTGAAAAACCATTGCAATTAGACAAAAAAAAATGTGGTCCTTGTATATTTCTCTCAAGAAGCTCAGCCTTATTTAAGATAACATGAATAGGCGGTAGTGGCACTCACTAGAGATGACTTAATAGATTAGAACAAGAATTTGCATATCTGAGGCCAAGGACCTTATTTAATGCAGCTCATATGGCAGAGTAGACCAATATTCCCCCCTCAATTCTCTCTCTCTCTCTCTCTCTCTCTCTCTTTCTCTTTCTCTCTCTCCCCTCAGCTCAGCCCTTCAGCCCTGTGCCTTCTCTAACTCATAAAACAAATAAATATGTAAAAAAGATAAATGCACTACAATTCTGTCAACTTTATATAATAAAGCTTCCTTTTCTCTGGGATGTGTTTAGAAGTTTGAAAGCTAGACAAAAAAAGTGACAGTTCTAACTTAGGGCACAGGTTACCAAGCACAATAAGCTATGTCTTTATCTTTGGTCCCCATTTGCTTGTGTCATTCTTTCCCTCTCCATTGATTTTCTCTATCTCTGTCTTTATAGGAAATGCATTGGGGGAAATGGCCAGCAAGAGCATTGGAGTCATTGCATAGGCACATAAGCCCCAGAGATTACCCTGCTAGAAAAAAAAAAATTACAAAGAAAAAAAAAAGTTCAATACCATATAATCATGAGCTATTTTCTTTGAAGAGAATGTGGTGTGTGGCACCCTGATTTGTAAATTATCAGAGACCCCTTTTGTTTTAGCAACTATAGGAGCAGGTGGTAAATTGGTAGTCTTCCTGAAGTGCTAGGTCCTAAAATAAACCAGAACTCTTTAGATGCATTTCTTATAGTGGAGACAAAAATGTTTTGGGGTAGATTATCAACAAGAAAGATTATACTTATATTATCTATGGGATATTGACTCAGATATCAACAGATCCACATACACATGAGTACTTAAAATATATAATTATGTATTAATTACTGTGTGAAATCTATGTGTACCAAAGGCAAAGAAAGCTTTTCATACTATTACCCACATAAATAAAATGTTTCCAGTGGTTTTACTCACCATGCAATTAAGTATTTATTAGTGCCTGCTATTCTAGGCACTGCAGTGATAAATAACATTTCATGTTACTTTAACTTTTCAGAAAAAAATTCACATAAACTATCATTATAGGCTTCAGCTTAGATGACTCATTATTATGATGTGAACATCTCTAAATTTACAGCTTTTCAAAAGGGTCTTCCATTAGTATAAATTAAACACATGGCAGAAAAATAATTCCACCTATTTTGATAATTTGTTTTTCCTTGTAAAGGTGTATATCTTATCTCATTTCTTTTATCTCTTCAATCTACTCTAAGCGTTAAGATATTTTCCCTGTATTTATAGACCAGTTAAGCCTTAGATTTATAGAGAAAACTATTTCTGGAATGGTCAGATTATATAAATTATACCTCAGTTCTTTCTCTTTCCCAGCTCACACATCCTTACTTATTTACTTAACTAGTTACTTTATTATTTACTTATGTATACCTCTGGGTCTTCACCACTACTTCAGGTCAACATTTTCAGTTAAAGAGAGGAAAATATTCCACCTACAAAGGGGCAGAGAGGAAGATAACAAAACACTGAAGCTTCTTCCAATATAGGGGGGTCAGACACAAACCTGGATTAAGCTCAGAATAAAGAAGGTACATGATCCAGGTGAATTATATTGCTAACCCAGTTTAGTCTTTTTATTTATTTTTATTAGTGATTTAATAATGATTTAAAACATATTAGAATAAGATGGCCACAATTCCATATAATTCCCACCACCAGAGTTCTGTTTCTCATGCTGTTCGCTGGCATCTTCCCTATTCTTTATCCCTGTCTGTGAGTACAGGTATCATTTAGCTTTGATATATATTCTAAAGATTGAGTATTTTCCCTCCCTTACTCCTTCCCTTCTTTCCTTTCTTCTTTCTTTCCTTTCTTCCTTCTTTCATTCCTTCCTCTCTCTTCTTTCTTTCTTTCTTTCTTTCTTTCTTTCTTTCTTTCTTTCTTTCTTTCTCTCTTTCCCTCATTCCATTGTCAATAGGTTTATCTCTGTAGCTTGGTGCCTGCACAATATATTCACCACTTTTGCAGCCAATTTTATTATTATTATTTATTTCTGTTATTTTGCTAGGACAGTGAATAGTTGAGAACACAGGGAGAGACAGAGGAAGAGAGAGAAAGAGAGACACCTACAAGCCTGCTTCCCCACTCATGAAGCCTCTCCCCCTTGTGGTGTGAAGGTGTACTTAAACCAGGTCCTTGTAAATGGTAAAGTGTGTGTATTCAAGTGGGTGAGCTACCTCAGCCCAAGACTGGACCCATGCCAGTGTCCTCAGATTGGGCATTTTCTCAACAGTAATGACATTTTTATTTAAAGAATAACTTAATAAGTACTAAGGATTAGATATGGCAATGAACATGCAAAGTTTGTAGTGTAATTAAGGACAAAAGTATTAAAAATTCTTTCATATGTTTCCTTGAAAAAGATCTTTGAAAGAATGGGCTAGTGAGAGTGAAATGAAGCACATAATTCATGATGTACTTCTGAGAATGCAACTGAAATCATCTCATGAGTCTGTAAGCTCCTTTAGGGTAGTTTTCACATCTTAATCATCTTTATTTTCTCAAAACCATTTACATTTTCTGAAACATAATGTGCTCTTATAAAATATTTATTGAAGCTTATTGAATTGAATAAAATGAATGAGTGTAAATTCAGTACTAAGATATGAGTAATGATAAAATTATTTAAATAGAGGTAAGTATAATTTTAACTATATGTGATTTGCTTTTAAATTAGATTATTTCTGCATTTCTGTTACTAAAAATGTATGTGTAATATGTGTCTCAGAGCAACTTCATGGTTGTAAATGTGTATTTTTTATTACATGGTCCAACAAATTGAAAACCAGTTAATTTTCTCTGCTTTTCCATAAATAGTGTTTGCTTATTAGTATCTATTTATGTGAAAGTTTACTTGCTATTTCCCATTCAACTTGGCTAACTATAAATTAAGAAGCCAAGAATACTCTATAGCTTTAAAAGAAAGCCTGCTAAGCTGTTGCAACAAAAGGTCTTGAAAACCCAGTGGCTCAAATAGAATAGAAATGTGTTTCTGTGAAAAGATAGTATTTAGAGAGCAGTTTCTACTCCAGGAGGTCATCCAGAGTCCCCAGGGGCATTTTACCCTGCAGCTCCGCTATCCACTGAAGAAACAGTGCTCAAACTTTTGAGTATATTAGAATTCCCCACAGGACTTGTCGGAACACCTAGCTAAGTCCACTCTCAGAGTTTTTGATTCATCAATGCTGAGCCAGGACACAGGAGTTTACATTTTAACTAGTTCTACGTGGCAGCTATTACTGTCATTCAGTAATAGATTGCTAACCTAATCTCCCTGGTCCAAACTACTAACTGACGTAATCCATCATGAAGGGTTCACAGATAGGCACAATAAGAAAGAAGTTCACCCGTACAGTTGGTTAATTGAAAAGGTCTGGAATATCTCTTTTTTAAGATATATTTTTTGCACATACCTTTATTCAAAACCTTGGTCGCATAGTCATATTTAAGTGAAGGCATAATTTTAGTTTCAACTGTAGAAAGTGGTGTGCCTGGGAGTCTGGTGGTAGCACAGCGGGTTAAGCACACATGGCACAAAGCGCAAGGACTGGTGTAAGGATTACAGTTTGAGGTCCCGGCTCCCCAACTGCAGAGGAATCGCTTCACAAGTGGTGAAGCAGGTCTGCAGGTGTCTATTTTTCTCTCCCCCTCTCTGTCTTCCCCTCCTCTCTCCACTTCTCTCTCTTATTTTTTTTTTTAAGTGGTGTACCTGGGTCCAGGCGGTGGCACACCAGATTACGTGCACACACTACAGTGCACAAGGACTCAGGTTCAAACCCCCAGTCCCAATCTGAAAGGGAAAAGTTTCGCTAATGGTAAACCAGAATTATAGGTGTCTGTCTCTTTCCCTCTCTATCCCCCTGCCTGCTCAATTTCTCTCTTATCTCTCTCCAATAAATGTTAAACAAAATATTGAAACTATACTTTAGTATCGATTTATTTTGTTATATAGAAAGAAAGTGGTGTACCTAACTGAAATATGAATGGTTCTTTTGTTTAATTTCAGTACTTGCAGTACCTTAGTAGGCCCTGCTACAACACTGATATGGGTTTCATAAAATAGCTAAACTTAAAGGGGAAATTTTCTAATACAAATACAAAATACTCTTTACAAAAGCCAAATTTTCAGTGCTACATAATTATACATGACTATGCATGTGGCAAGTCCCTTAATTTTCCCATGAATGTTATTAAGTGGATCATAAAGTACTCTTGATGGATCCAAGGTACAAAGATAGATGCTAATTTATTTTTGCAAGTTTATTAGTGTTTTGATATTGAAATCAGTCTGATGGTCTCAAAATATATATAAAATAAATGCCTCAATATCTGAAGCACAACACTTAAAATTGGTTTGTTTATTTAGATCTTCAGAGTCCGTTCTACCTGTTATTCATTATTCATTTGTATAAGCATCATCACTTTAGAAGTCTATTTATTAATATTACCTAATGCATACTGAGTATTACATGTCAAGCATTTGTCTGGATCCTTTTATAAGACACATTACTTGGGTGACAGAGATAGTTCACTGGTAGAGTGTCTGCCTTGCCATGCACTCAACCCAGCTTTTGAGATCAGACCCCACAAGGGAAGTGCTATGGTAACAAATGAAATGTCAGTACTATGGAGTCTCCCCTTTCTACTTTCTATGTTTCCCTCTCTCTTGCATTTTTGTACCTTAATGAAAAAGTGAACCAGAGTGGTGAAGTTGTATATGTACAAAGCCCAAATTTCTAGGGGAAAAATGTATTACTGTTAATGTATTTGGCCCCTGAATCCACATTATGAGGTAGGTTCTAGAAAACTCTTAATTTACCAGAGAGAAAACCAAATCGTAGTCTTGTGCTAGTTCATAGAGAACTCATAGAAGCTGAGTTGAGCTCTGCTTCCCCAGAGACCCACCCTACTAGGGAAAGTGTTGTTAAAATTTCAGAAGGCTCTTGCTGGGCGGGTCTAGCTTCACGGGCGGGTAACAGAGACGCAGAGACAACGGCTGGGCAGGGAAGCTGTATTTCTTTATTCAGGAACAACGATTCATAAACTAAGACAAACTAATCACCAAACAGAACTCGGCTGTCTCTTTGTGGCGGCACAAGCACTCTCTTACTCTCGAACTCAGGAACCCTCTTTTTTCTCGAACTCTGCAACTCCCTCACTCTGGAACTCTGGAACTCTCTTACTGGGGAACCCTCTGAAACTCTGGCACTCTCGAACTCTCGTACTCGGGAACCCTCTGAAACTCTCGCACTCTCGAACTCAGGAACCCTCTCCCGGGGTTCCTTGGGGTGGGGCCAAGTGGGCCCGCGAAATTAACTGGACTGATCCAATTGTCTTGGTGGGGGAGGGCTAGAACAAACCAATGTAAAGCATACGACAGGAAAGAGAGAGGCAGACTTGGAGTATTGATCGACCTGTCAATGCCCATGTTCAGTGGGGAAGCAATTACAGAAGCCAGACCTTCTACCTTCTGCAACCCACAACAACCCTGGGTCTATTCTCCCAGAGGGATAGAGAATGGGAAAGCTATTGGGGAGGGGATGGGATATGGAGATTGGGTGGCAGGAAATGTGTGAAGTTGAACCCCCCATCCTATGATTTTGTTAATGTCTCCTTTCTTAAATAAAAAAAAAGCTGAGTTGAGATTTGAACCCCCTATAACTTGTACTTTATTCAGGGTTATCTGTGAGGCTTGTGCCTGCACTACAAATCCAGAGCTCCTAGTGTACATTTTTTTTTATTTTTATTTTTTACTTTCCATTTTATTTGCTAGGAATGAGAGAATTTGAGGGGAGATAGAAAGAGAAAAGCAAACACTTGCAGACCTGCTTCACTGTTCTCCTAAACTTCTCCGGCCCACTGCAAGTGGGAAGAAGGAACTTGAATTCAGGTACCCAACTGGATATGCCACTGCCTACCCCACCTAGTCTGTACTTTTAACCATCATGGAACTATAAAACTTGTCTAAATACAGTTTCAGTGTTTTATAGGGAAAATATAAAATATTATATATATTGGGACTGGAAGATAGTACAATACTTATGCAAAACACTTTCACATCTGAAACTCTGGGGCGTAAGCTTCAGTCTTTCAAACCCCAGCACCAGCATCAACCAGAGTTGAGCAGTGCTTTGATTTGAAAAAAGAAAGAAAAGCATATAGATAGGTAGATGAGTACAGGGGTAGATGTCATAATGGTTATGCAAACGGGCTTTCATGCCTGAGGCTCCAAAGTCCCAGGTTCAATCCCCTGCACCACTGCAAGCCAGAGCCGAACAGTGTTCTGGTTAAGAAAAAAAAAAAGGAGAAAAGAAATAAAAGATAGGTTGATGGCAGATAAATAAGATAGATGACAGATAGATAGTTGATAGAGCTGGAGAGATAGAGAAATATTAGTGAACTCACTTGAATAGTGTGCTGCTTTGGCATGTGTGTGAGCCACATTTGAGTCCGGTACCCATTGTGTTGATGGAAGCTTAGGTACTGTAGTCTCTTTCATTTTCTCTTTCATTCTCTCTCCCTGTCTCTGCCTTCTCTCTCTCGATAACACACACACACACATACACACACACACATGCACATACACACACACACACACGCGCACGCACATGGCAAAAATAGCTCACTTGGTTACTATACTGCTTGGCCATTTGCACTATCATGGTTTAAGTTAACCCCCACAACACTGACAGAAACTTCTGTGATGTGATCTATTCTCCCTTTGTGTCTCTATTTAAAAAAAAAATTGTTGCTGAACTTTTAGAATACATGTATATTTCTCACTTTAGTGAGAATGTTATGAAAGGTATATTTCAGAGACATTACTAGGGAGTCTTAATTGAACTCAATGGGTCTAAAATTGATCTCCAAATGAGTAGACAGTATCCATCAGGTCTGCTTCCATTCCTAAAATCACTGTGCTTTTATTGCATTAGCATAAGCCCATTAAAATCATTCTCACCCCTGAAGTCATTGAAGTTTTACTGGAAGAATACATGTAACACAAAAGTTTTGTCTATATTTTCTGTGTCATTATTTGATTCTGTCTTTGGAATACATTCTCAACTCACTGCACTGAAGCTGGTCTTTTCAAGTTTCTCATGAATCCATTGGCAAAGCCCCACATTACTGCACGCTCCCACATTTAACTTGGGTAATTTCCCCCTCCATTTTGAAGCTTTTCTTTACTTGGTCACAAGTTTGCCACAGCCTCCATTTGCCCCTGCCTCACTGACTATGATCTCTAAATATACCTTACTGGATCCTCTCTGATACTCCCCATCACTGACCATCCAGTATTATCCCAGTCCTCTGTCCCTCATGCACCCCTGATTTAAAATACCACAAGCTTTCAAATTTGTATCTGTCACTCAAGGATGTCCAGGGATTCCAAACCCAATATCCAAATGTTCACAAATCATCTGAATTTAACTATATCACAAACCTAACATTAAAAAAACAAATTCCTGATTTACTAGTTGTTGAAAAAGTCATGATGCCTTTTGGCATAGAAGAACATAAAAAAAAATACATCATGACTTTTCCAATATTCCACTCAAGTGTATTTCTTATGTGTTTAGCTATCTTACTAAATGAAAACCTTATGGTTCCTCTGCTGGATCTCTATATCGCTAAACACTAAATGCTGTAGACCATATTCACTGTAGTTATAGTAAATACCCTGTACAAAACAACAGAGAATAAGTGTATACAAATAGGAATAATATAGAAAAATGATAGAGGTAAGATGGCGACGGCCTGAGAAGTCGCTTAACAGCGAGTGCTCTGATAGCATCGCCGGCAAAGGTAGGATTTTCTGCCTTTAGCAGGCCAGTCAATAAGGGGGAGGGCACCAAAGAAGTTATTACAGCTTAATTTGGGTTAACAATTAGAGCAAAGGTGACACGGACTAGCGGGGCTCCAGAATTCCCAGGCGGCGCCAGGCAAGGCAAGTGCGCCGGGCATTGTCCTCCGCCCGCCCGGGAAGGCGGCTCCTCCGCCGGTTGCAGAGCGCGGCGGGCAGAGGACCCGGAGAGAGCACTTTAGCTCGGGGGCTGCCTCTTGGGAGTTGCCAGGGTCCACCGCGACCCTGAGGGTGGATCCAAAGACTTCTTGAGTATAGCTCTCATTGGATCAAAGGACTTGGAGCTAGTGTTCATTTTTGAGAAATCCTTTAAAAAAGTCTGGAGGGCGGGGTTTCCCGGAAGATGGCGCCCGGAGAAGCAGAAGCGGTTAGCCTTTGAGCTCCGGACACATCTCGTGTAAACAATAGGATTTTCTGCCTTTAGCAGGCCATCCAATAAGGGGCCATAACGGTCATACCAAGGATGTTTCTATAACTTAATTTGGGTTAAGAATTAGAGTAGGGGAAAAAATTCTTTTTTCTTCCTTTTAATTTTCAAGCATACATCCTTCCCGCCGCCCCCCCTCCCCCCATAAGCAGTGCCTGGGACCAGCTACTAGCAGGATACCCCATACCACCAAACAGGGTTTTTTTTTTTTTTTTTTTTTTTTTTTTTTTTTTTTTTCCTTTTTCCTTTTTTTTTTTTTTTTTTTAATTCACTGATACACATTTGGGAAGTTCCTCGCACTGCTCTTTAATTACAACTCTTCTTCCTATCTTCTCCCTTTTCTCTCTCTTATCTCTCTCAATCTCTCTCTTTTTTTTTTTTTTTTTTTTTAATCTTGTCATACACTTCTTTCTTCTTTGCCTTTCTGAATTTCTGAATTACTTTGGGGAAGAAATCTGACCCAGAGTGGACTCTCTATGTGTGTATCTCTGCTCTAGTTCCCTTTACACTCTTGTTACCCTTAGAATATACACTGGATAGTAGATTTGCATAACTGTCTATTCTTGCTATCCTCTCTTCCTTTTCTCTTTCTTCACTGGGATTTGGTTACTATTTTTTCACGGACTGGAGAAATTGTTTGGCTAACTGGTAACGATTAAACTCCTTCAATACTTACTTCAGTTGCTACGGTTATTCCGGAGGTTGGTGAGTGCAATTGTCATAAAGGTATTTAGTACAGTGTTACTTGTGCTCAAAACACAACAACTGAGGAACAACAGAACATTAAAAAAAAAAAAAAAGAGAGAAACACATAAATTAAAAAAAAAATGGGTAGATTAAAAACAAATAAAACTGCTACCCCAATGAATGAAGACAAGAGCCCAGAAGAAACCACAAATCAGTCAGAAGTAACCATAGATAAGAAAAGTATGCAAGCAATAATAAACTTATTAATCACAGAAATGAAAACAACATTGGAGGAAAGAAATGGCAGTATTAGGGAAACAACAGTTGAGACCCCCAAGGAAAATACTGATTATCTTGAGACAATTAGAGAACTGAAAGCTGAAATAGCTGTAATGAAGAAAGAAGCTGAGGCAAGGGAAAGCAGACTAACAGAAGCAGAAAACAGAATTAGTCAGACAGAGGATGAGTTAGAGAAAACTAAGAAAGAGGTGAAAGAGCTTAAAAAGAGATTGAGAGACACTGAAAACAACAACAGAGACATATGGGATGATCTCAAAAGAAGTAACATTCGTATAATTGGCCTGCCAGAGGAAGAAAGAGAGGAAGGGGAAGCAAACATCCTAGAGGAAATAATACAAGAAAATTTCCCAGACCTGAATAACAGAAAGGATATCAAGGTGCAAGAGGCCCAGAGAGTACCAAACAGAATCAACCCAGACCTGAAAACACCAAGACACATCATAGTCACAATGAGAAGAAGTAAGGATAAAGAAAGGATCCTAAAGGCTGCAAGAGAGAAACAAAAAGTCACATACAGGGGAAAACCCATAAGACTTTCTGCAGATTTTTCAACTCAAACTCTAAAAGCCAGAAGGGAGTGGCAAGATATCTATCGAGCCCTGAATGAAAAAGGGTTTCAACCAAGGATTATATATCCTGCTAGACTTTCATTCAAGCTAGATGGAGGGATCAAAACCTTCTTAGACAAACAACAGTTAAAGGAGGCAACTATCACCAAGCCGGCCCTGAAAGAGGTATTAAAAGACCTCTTATAAACAAGAACATCACTATAATACTTGTAATATATCAGAGCAAACAAATTGTTTCTTAGAACAATGGCACTACAATACATTAAATCCATAATATCAATAAATGTCAATGGCTTAAACTCACCCATCAAAAGGCACAGGGTGGGGGGATGGATCAGAAAACATAACCCAACCATATGCTGCTTGCAAGAATCACATCTGTCACAACAAGATAAACACAGACTTAAAGTGAAAGGATGGAAAACTATCATACAGGCTAACGGTCCACAAAAAAGGGCAGGAACAGCCATTCTCATCTCAGACACGATAGATTTTAAATTAAATAAAGTAATAAAAGATAGGCAAGGACATTACATAATGATAAGAGGATCAATCAGCCAAGAAGACTTAACAATTATTAACATCTATGCACCCAACGAGGGACCATCTAAATACATTAAACACCTATTGAAACAATTTCAAAAATACATCAATAGTAATACAATAATAGTGGGAGACTTCAATACCCCACTCTCACACTTAGACAGATCAACAAAGAAGAGAACCAATAAAGATATAAGAGAATTGAATGAAGAGATTGACAGACTAGACCTCTTGGACATTTTCAGACTCCTCCACCCCAAAAAACTGGAATACACCTTCTTTTCAAATCCACATAACACATACTCAAGGATAGACCACATGTTAGGCCACAAAGACAGCATCAATAAATTCAAGAGCATTGAAATCATCCCAAGTATCTTCTCAGACCACAGTGGAGTAAAACTAACTTTTAACAACAAACGGAAAATTATTAAAAGACATAGAATTTGGAAACTAAACAACACGCTCCTTAAGAACCACTGGGTCAGACACTCACTCAAACAGGAAATTCAAATGTTCCTGGAAACTAATGAAAATGAAGACACAACCTATCAAAATATTTGGGACACAGCTAAAGCAGTACTGAGAGGGAAACTTATAGCTATACAATCACATATTAAACACCAAGAAGAAGCCCAAATGAACGAACTTACTACACACCTCAAGGACTTAGAGGAAGAGGAACAAAGGAACCCTAAAGCAACCAGAAGGACAGAAATCACTAAAGTTAGAGCAGAAATAAACAACATCGAAAATAAAAGAACCATACAAAAGATCAATGAAGCCAAATGTTGGTTCTTTGAAAGATTAAACAAAATTGACAAACCCCTAGCCAGACTCACCAAACAAAAAAGAGAGAAGACTCAAATTAATAGAATTGTCAACGATACAGGAGATATCACAACTGACACCACAGAAATCCAGAGAATTCTGCGAAACTTCTATAAAGAACTATATGCCACCAAGCTAGAGAATCTGGAAGAAATGGAACAATTCCTAGAAACCTATGCACTTCCAAAACTGAACCAAGAAGAACTACAAAATCTAAATGCACCAATCACAGACAAAGAAATTGAAACCGTTATTAAGAATCTCCCCAACAACAAAAGTCCTGGACCTGATGGCTTCACAAACGAATTCTACAAAACTTTCAGGAAACAGTTAATACCCATACTTCTTAAGCTATTCCATAAGATTGAAGAAACAGGAATACTCCCTTCCACCTTTTATGAAGCCAACATCACCCTGATACCAAAAGCTGATAGGGACAGAACAAAAAAGGAAAACTACAGACCAATATCTCTGATGAACATAGATGCCAAAATATTAAACAAGATCTTGGCCAACCGGATACAGCAACACATCAAAAAGATTGTTCATCATGACCAAGTGGGATTCATTCCAGGAATGCAAGGCTGGTTCAACATCCGTAAATCAATCAATGTCATTCATCACATCAATAAAAGCAAAGCCAAAAACCACATGATTATCTCAATAGATGCAGAGAAAGCCTTTGACAAAATCCAACACCCATTCATGCTCAAAACTCTACAAAAAATGGGAATAGATGGGAAATTCCTCAAGATAGTGGAGTCTATATATAGCAAACCTACAGCCAACATCATACTCAATGGAGAGAAGCTGAAAGCATTCCCCCTCAGATCAGGGACTAGACAGGGCTGCCCACTGTCACCGTTACTCTTCAACATAGTATTGGAAGTTCTTGCCATAGCAATCAGGCAAGAGAAAGAAATCAAAGGGATACAGATTGGAAGGGAAGAAGTCAAGCTCTCACTATTTGCAGATGATATGATAGTATACATAGAAAGACCTAAAGAATCCAGTAGAAAATTACTGGAAGTTGTTAGGCAATATAGCAAGGTATCAGGCTACAAAATCAATGTACAAAAATCAGTGGCATTTCTTTATGCAAACACTAAATCTGAAGAAGAAGACATCCAGAAATCACTCCCATTCACTGTTTCAGCAAAATCAATCAAATACCTAGGAATAAAGTTGACCAAAGAAGTGAAAGACTTGTATGCTGAAAACTATGAGTCGCTACTCAAGGAGATAGAAACTGATACCAAGAAATGGAAAGATATCCCATGCTCATGGATTGGAAGAATAAATATCATCAAAATGAACATTCTCCCCAGAGCCATATACAAATTTAATGCAATACCCATCAAAGTTCCACCAAGCTTCTTTAAGAGAATAGAACAAACACTACAATCATTTATCTGGAACCTGAAAACACCTAGAATTGCCAAAACCATCTTGAGGAAAAGAAACAGAAATGGAGGCATCACACTCCCAGACCTTAAACTATATTATAAAGCCATCATCATCAAAACAGCATGGTACTGGAACAAAAATAGGCACACAGACCAGTGGAACAGAATTGAAAGCCCAGAAGTAAATCCCAACACCTATGGGCATCTAATCTTTGATAAGGGGGCCCAAAGGATTAAATGGAAGAAGGAGGCTCTCTTCAATAAATGGTGCTGGGAAAACTGGGTTGAAACATGCAGAAGAATGAGATTGAACTACTTTATCTCACCAGAAACAAAAATCAACTCCAAATGGATCAAAGACCTAGATGTCAGACCAGAAACAATCAAATACTTAGAGGAAAACATTGGTAAAACACTTTCCCATCTACACCTCAAGGATATCTTCGATGAATCAAACCCAATTGCAAGGAAGACCAAAGCAGAAACAAACCAATGGGACTACATCAAATTGAAAAGCTTCTGCACATCCAAAGAAACTATTAAACAAACAGAGAGACCCCTCACAGAATGGGAGAAGATCTTTACATGCCAGACATCAGACAAGAAACTAATCACCAAAATATATAAAGAGCTCAGCAAACTTAGCCACAAAAAAGCAAATGACCCCATCCAAAAATGGGCAGAGGAAATGAACAAAACACTCACCACAGAGGAGATCCAAAAGGCTAACAAACATATGAAAAACTGCTCTAGGTCACTGATTGTCAGAGAAATGCAAATTAAGACAACACTAAGATACCACCTCACTCCTGTAAGAATGGCATACATCAAAAAGGACAGCAGCAACAAATGCTGGAGAGGATGTGGGGACAGAGGAACCCTTTTACATTGCTGGTGGGAATGTAAATTGGTACAGCCTCTGTGGAGAGCAGTCTGGAAAACCCTCAGAAGGCTAGACATGGACCTTCCATATGACCCAATAATTCCTCTCCTGGGGTTATACCCCAAGGACTCCATAACACCCAACCAAAAAGAGGTGTGTACTCCTATGTTCATAGCAGCACAATTCATAATAGCTAAAACCTGGAAGCAACCCAGGTGCCCAACAACAGATGAATGGCTGAGAAAGCTGTGGTATATATACACAATGGAATACTATGCAGCTATCAAGAACAATGAACTCACCTTCTCTGACCCATCTTGGACAGAGCTAGAAGGAATTATGTTAAGTGGACTAAGTCAGAAAGTTAAAGATGAGTATGGGATGATCCCACTCATCAACAGAAGCTGACTTAGAAGATTTGAAAGGGAAACTAAAAGCAGGACCTGATCAAATTGTAAGTAGGGCACCAAAGTAAAAACCCAGTGGTGAGGAGTAGACATGTAGCTTCCTGGGCCAGTGGGGGGTGGGAATGGGCGGGAGGGATGGGTCACGGTCCTTTGGTGATGGGAATGGTGTTTATGTACACTCCTAGCAAAATGTAGTCATATAAATCAGTAGTTAATTAATATGAGAGGGGGAAATCAATTGTATGTCTCAAAGGTTCTCAAAAGACAAACTGAATCTTTTTAATAGATAGGCTACGTATTTGATATGCGGACTCTCTCAAAAGCCTAGACCAAGTAGATTAGAAGCTTCCAATAGCACAGCTATATACAAGATACTGGGTACTGTACAGCAAACCATAACAAAGGGACTTTTCAAAGTTAACCCAATTAACAAATAATGTGTGGGTAATATTAACTATTGATTGTCTTTTTGAACCCTAAGACAGCAGGAACCTCACATCTTCACTATAGAGCCCCTACTTCCCCCAGTCCTGGCACCCTTGGATAGGGCTCACTTTCCCGTATGCTTCTCCCATTCCATACCAAATAATATTGCATCCGCCGATCACAACCTAACCAAAGCAACGATTGCCATCTCAACATGCTTCACCTCAGAGTGTATCCAGAGACTTCACGTGTGGAGTGACAACCCTTCAGCTTCATTACTCGGGTGAGACCTTTCCTTTTATAGTACACTCTAATTTCATCTCAGGTAGTTCACTTTCTAACAAAGTCCCATAACCTAGACATATACCAGTTTCTGTGAGAGAGAGCGTATGTGCACACGTATCCATAAACTACTGCAAAATATATACCTGAAAGCAGCATTACACTAGAGTTTGCAGTGAGTACCTCCCCAACACTTCCTCTCCACTATTCCAATCTTGGGATCCATGTTTGCTCAACAAATTGATTGGCTTTGTATGTTAACTCTCTTTTCAATCACCAGGTTCCAGATGCCACCAGGATGCTGGCTAGGCTTCCCTGGATTGAGGACCCCACCAATGTGTCCTGGAGCTCAGCTTCCCCAGAGACACACCTTACTAGGGAAAGAGAGAGGCAGACTGGGAGTATGGACCGACCAGTCAACACCCATGTTCAGCAGGGAAGCAATTACAGAAGCCAGACCTTCTACCTTCTGCAACCCTCAACGACCCTGGGTCCATGCTCCCAGAGGGCTAGAGAATGGGAAGGCTATCATGGGAGAGGGTGGGTTATGGGGATTGGGTGGTGGGAATTGTGTGGAGTTGTACCCCTCCTACCTTATGCCTTTGTTCACTAATCCTTTCTTAAATTAAAAATTTAAATAAATAAATAAATAAAAAAAAAAAAAAAAAAAAAAAAAAAAAAAAAAAAAGAAAAATGATAGGTATTAGTGGTATGGAAGAATCATGTTGAAATTGATATATTGAGATCCTGTATTCCAAAAGAAAATAATAAAATCTGGGAGTCTGGCAGTGGCACAGCGGGTTAAGCACCTGTGGCACAAAGCGCAAGGATCTGTGAAAGGATTCCCCCGGCTCTCCACCTGCAGGAGAGTCGCTTCACAGGCAGTGAAGCAGGTCTGCAGTGTCTATCTTTCTCTCCCCCCTCTGTCTTCCCCTCCTCTCTCCATTTCTCTCTGTCCTATCCAACAACAATGACATAAACAACAATAACTACAACAACAATAAAAAAAACAGCAAGGGCAACAAAAAAGGAATAAATATTAAAAAATCTGACAGTAATAAATATCTTTTAAAATTTATTTTCATTATCACAGTAAATATTTATGGAATAAATTTTAATTACAACAACAAAAAGAAACAGTGAAGTAGAAGCAAAGGCATTTTGTAAGTCCCAGCTGACAGAACTGATAATACATTTTAATAAACAGGGAAAATAATGATATCTTTATTAATTTCCAATACAGATTATGTAACTACACAAATACCATATCCACACATATCCAGAATGACACCAACAAATGAAATAATAGTACTACCACAAAATCCAACAGCACTAATGCAAGGCTTTCTAGTGGTATTATAGGTTGTATGTTATTGGCATAATCAAATACTCAATATCTTCACATAAGACTTGGTACCTGTGAATAAGTGTATGCTCCACTGCTTTCTGCAGAAAGCTCATGAAAATGTCTTTGCCTATAAACGTGTCTGGAAAAGAATACGAAGGATTTTAATTGTGGCTAACAATAATGTTTCCTTCCAAAACTTTACTTCTATTTTCTTTTAAACAACAGAATAAAATCAGGTATCTTGTGTTACGTATGTGAACATTCAGTGAGAAAATACTTATAAAACTTACCAGATAGGGAGTCGGCAGTAGCGCAGCAGGTTAAGCGCATGTGGCATGAAGTGCAAGGACCCGCGGAAAGATACCAGTTCGAACCCCGGCTTCCCACCTTCAGGGGGTTCACTTCACAGGTGGTGAAGCAGGTCTGCAGGTGTCTGTCTTTCTCTCCCCCTCTCTGCCTTCCCCTCCTCTCTCCATTTCTCTCTGCCCTATCCAACAACAACAACAACAACAATAATAATAATAACTACAACAATAAAACAAGGGCAACAAAAGGGAATAAATAATAAAAAACTATCCAGATATTCCACCTAGTGCTTTATGAGTGTTGTTTAATAATAATTTCTAAGAATGTACTATTTTACTTATTTTTTATTTTCTTTATTTACTTATTGAATAGATATAGGCAGAAACTGAGAGGAAAGGTTGAGATAGAGAGGGAGAGACATGAGAGACAGAGAGACACCTGTAGTACTACTTCATCACTTGTGAAACTTCCCTCTGGCAGGTGGGGACTGGAGGCTCGTACCAGGTTCCTTGCACACTGTAACATGTGTGCTCAACCAGGTGCACCACCACCTGGCCCTTATTTATTTATTTATTTAAATCATGATACAATTATAGTATGAAGAAGAAGAAAAAAAATACAAACAACAAAAAGCAAGCCCACAAACCACAGCTGAAATGTAGTCACATTGTTTCTTTCAAATTATGAAATCATTTTTCAACAAAGACCTATCCCAGCCATTTTTCTATCACTAATGTCTCCGTGCATGTTTATAGTGTGCCAGTGAATGGTGGGAGGGTCTTGCAAGGTGAGAATATATACTTTTCTTGCTTTAATTTTTCTTTTAGTGATTTCATATTGATTTACAAAACTACATGTCAGTAGGGATATAATTCCACACCATTCCCATCACCAGAATTCTGAATCCACAATCCCTCCATTGTAAACTATAGCAGTTTTCCTAAGGTTGCAGATATGGGTTAACTATTATTTTTACAATTATCTGTCTATGCTTGTATATAACTGACCCCTTAAAAAATCCCATCTCTTCCTTTCAAAGCTACACATAATTCTAAAACTACATCCATGGTGAGTATATTTTGAAAAACTCTTGGTATGTTTCTGGTTATGCAATGTCACCCTGCTCTAAATAGTACTTGATTTTCAATCTCCATTTTCCATTTTTTAAAATGTCTTCAAGTTTTAGAGGTTGCTTTAATTTTTATAATGTCTTGCCAGTACTTAGAAAGGAAGAAAGCTGAATGTTCATCCAGAAGGTTAATGTGAATTAGTTAAAATTTAACCAAGAAAAGAAAAAGCCTAATCTAAAAGAAAAAGTCTGTAAGAGACATTTAATTTTGTGTGTTCATTGGATAATTTGGTATGGGGGAGGGGTATACTCTGTTGCTAGGTAGCCATAGTTTAGCTTTGTAAAAATAATAATAATAATTGAAAAGAATAGGCAAAAATTAAGTTGAACAAGGGTTCTGACTAGAGTTAGAGAAAAAGTTCCTCTGTCAAGACCAAGAACAATTTTTACAAACTGTGAAATTGTTACAGATGAAATTCTTCATCTTTTCTTCGGGCCATGTGGTATTCAGTTGAACTGAAAATTAGGTCCTTAAATGCCAAAGCATTTACTTAAGTCATTTAAGATAGGGGTTTTCAAAAGAGCACAATCTTAAATTGATAATACACAAACACACTACACTTTATAACTGATGACTAAGTGGTTGGTGCTTTGGACAACTAATAACTGGGCCTATGTAAATGGAAATCAACCTCACTAAACTCCCAAGGGTCAAGTGCCAGTGACATTGTTTTTGTTTCTTTTTTTTTCTCCAATGTCATTGCAACACTTTGGCACACTGTCAGGCTCAGGAAGCACACTGTCAGGCTCAGAAACATTCCTCTGACTTTTCTGACTTGCCAGATTTGAAGCAAAGTTCTTCATCTTCATGATTTATTCTATTTAGAATTAACTTTTATTTCTTTACATATTTCATGTGTCCAATGATGAAGGTTGAATACAGTCAAAACTGCAGTTAAGGAGAAGTAGGATGAGCTGGTTAATGTCCAGATATGAAAGTCTGGGTAGAAGCAGGAGACTTGAGCAGCCTGCAAAAGTAAATCAGAAAGTTATTAAGATTACAGACTCAGCTACATTAAAAAAATGTATTGAAATTTCTTAACTCCAGGAACTCAACATCAACAGATATCCCCACTCTGAAGGAACGCAATGATAATAGTAATGGAAAGAAATATGAGAGGACATCCTCACTTGGCTCACCAGTGGGACATCATTCTGCCATCAGCCTTACTTGATTGTGGCAGCATCTTGAGACAACATAAACAGGACTTACCTGAGATCCATGGCAAAGACTATATAGAAACCTTAACAAACCAACTGGATATGGACCAAACTAATCTAAGAACAGGAATTTAGCTATACTATACAATAAGTCTTTGAACCACGAAAGAGAAATGGAAGGATGATCCCAAGAACCCTGCCCACGGGGAGACCTCTCTGCCCAGATCCTCAAGCAAGGATGACCCCAGCTGTCCTCATTCATCACTGTTATTTATTTTATTTTTATTGTCTTTATTTATTGAATAGAGATAGCCAGAAACCAAGAGGAAGGGAGGGGGGGAGAGACAGAGAGACACCTGCAGCCCTACTTTAATGACTCGCAAAGCTTCCCCCTTGCAGGGGGGAACCAGGGATTCAAACCCAGGTCCTTGTGCACTATAGCATGTGTGCTCAACCAGGTGCACCACCATCCGGCCCCTATTCATCACTTTTATATATTAGAAGCATACAAGCCTACTCATTAAGAAAATGATGTTATTTGATACATAGTTCAGTTGATTTACATCAAGAGTAATTTGTTAATTTTTCTCTGGTCCTACCTTTCCTTCCTTTCTAAGTCACATCTACTACTTTGGAGTGTCCTTCCCCCCTCCTTTTATTCTCCTCTTCCTCCTCCTCCTCCTCCTTCTTTTTTCTTTCTTCTTTCTCTGTGTCCTGGTAGATTTGGAATTCAGAGCTTTCTGGTCATCTTTCCCTAATATTTATGCCTCTGGGAGTATGGACCAAAATTCTTTATGTGGTGCAAAAGGTGGAAGTTCTGATTTCTGTTATTGTTTCTCCACTGGACATGGGCAATAACAGGTTGATCTATACCCCCAATCTGTTTCTATCTTTCCATAATGGGGTAGGGTCAGGGGGAGGTGGGGTTCTAGGACACACTGATGAAGCTATCTGCCCAGGGGAGTTTAGGATAAAATTCTAGTAGCATCTGAAACTTGGAGGCTGTGGTTTAGTGAGTTTCTGGAGAGATCCTAGTTGTATTTTGTTGAGTTTTCAGGTGTTAATTCTCTCTGTTTCTTTCTCTAGTTTATCAGGAGCACAATCAGAAATGATTCTTACTCCATAGTCGTCTCCAGAAGTCTTATATAGCTAGTTATTATGGCATTTATATGAAATCTTTATATTTCATTGAGGATCATCAAATGGAAAAATCAAGATGAAATCATTTATGTTCTCCCTATATATTAAGGCACTACCAATTTAAATGATTTCCAAGATTCCCACAGGCAAAGAAGAAAATAATTTTCTGCATATTATTAAATTCCAGTTAAGTGGTATATGAATTTTTTCCTTTAATTTGTATTTTAAACTCTATAGCTAGTGATCTTTTGTATTTACTCAGACATTTATCCAGAGGGAAAAAAGTAAGATGAGATGTAAATGTCAGTTAGTAATCAACTTTGAATCAATAAAGAACAAACTTAATCAAATTATGTGAAAGGAGTATTTGTCCCAATAGTTGCTTGGAATTTTCCCAATTCTGTCACTGTACAACTTGTTCCTGTGATAACGACTTCAAATCAAAGTATAAATAATAAATCATAGATCAAAGCCATAACTTGAATATGAAACTAATTAAACTATTATTTTTTCTATATAAATAAATATTTGGCTAATTGTGCACTCTTGTTTTGCAGCTTCAGAAAATTCCCACCACCTCAGAACTTTTTCTTATAACAAAAGTAGACTGTGGAATCAAAGATAACAATCAAACCCTACACATCTATCTAAGCACTTAGAGGGGAACAGTTTTCTAAATGCACAGTGATATTTTTTTGGAGTCTATACTGTATTTTCAAAATCTTCTGAAAGTCACAAACCTTATAGAAAAGATTTTATCACATATGTGGGGTGAACTGGTCAGACTTCAAGTTTGGCCTTTTACCTGCCAATCTCCTTCTTCTGGGTTGTTATGACTATAAAAAAATTCCTTACTTTTCCTATGTCTCTTAAAAATGTTACTGCTAGAAGGCCAGCCAGTGACACATCTGGTTAAACACACACATATAGTCCACAAGGACTTGGGTTCAAGCCACTTGTGCCCACCAACCAGGGGGAAGGCTTCAGATTGGTGAAGTAGAAATGCAGATGTCTTTCTCCCTTTCTATATCCTCTTCCCTCTCAAGCTCTGTCTGTTTCTCTTCAATAATAAATCACTTAATTAATCAATTCCTCTCCTGGGGAGATATCCTAAGGAACCCAATACACCCATCCAAAAAGATCTTTGTACACATATGTTCTTAGCAGCTCAATTTATAATAGCCCAAACCTGGAAGCAACCCAGAGGTCCAACAAGAGATGAGCAAGGCTGTGCAAGCTGTGGTATATATACACAATGGTGCTGTATGCTTTACATTGGGTGTTCTAGCTCTCCCCCCACCAAGAAAATTGGATCAGTCCTGCTAGTTTCATGGGCCCGCTTGGCCCCGCCCCTAGGAACCCAGAGAGGGTTCCAGAGTTCCAGAGTTGGAGAGTTAGAGAGTTCGAGAGTGCTTGGCGCCGCCACGGGGAAAGAGGCAGCAGAGTTCTGTTTGGTGATTAGTTTGGTTTAGTTTATGAATCGTTGTTCCTGAATAAAGAAATACAGCTTCCCTGCCCAGCCGTATGTCTCTGGTCGTCTCTGTTACCCGCCCGTGAAGCTAGCCCAGCCAGCTGGAGACTCTGAATTTTAACAACAAATGGCGCCCACGTGGACCTGCGCATCTCTCAGATAAGTGAAGACAATTTGGCTACCTATGTACTACCTATGTACTATGTACTATGGCCTTCTCTTCTGCTTGTGAAGAGATCTCCAAAGGCCTCTGCTCTTTCTTCATGAGACTGTTTTGCTGTTTCTGGAACATTTATCTCTTGACCACTCTGTGGTTTGCACTCGCTCGGGCGAACTCAAAACAGCCAGAGGAGTCGGGAAGAGCCAGCAGGCAAGAGGCAAGGTGAGGCGCAGAGCTGCCTTTTCCACCTGGTAGAATAGCCAGGAAGCCGGCTGTGCCCATTCAACCCCGCGCACCGTGCCCGCAGCCCCGCAGCCCCACAGCCTGCAGGAGGCTGAAGCCAGCACTCAGGAGCCCAATGCCACCACACAGGAGCCCGACGCCAACACGCAGGAGCCCAATGCCAACACGCTAGAGCCCGACGCCAACATGCAGGAGCCCGATGCCAACACGCTGGAGCCTGATGCCAACACGCTAGAGCCTGACGCCAGCATGTAGGAACCCAATGCCAGCACGCAGGCCAGCCCACAGGAGCCGGCTCTCCACCGCGTGGTGCAGGGCATTGGACGTGTGATCCCTCCATGCTGCTCGGCCACTGCGAGCAGGGCAGCAGACATGACAGGGCCATGGGGCAGGGCCGCGGCGGCCTATCATGGCCGCCACCCCTGGGCACCTAGGCCCACGCCTTCTACAAGGCTGGCCCGCCCTCCCTCGTGCTATGAATTCTGGAACGATCATGGACCTCCTGGACCCCCGGGCTCCCTGCCGAAACTGGGCACATGAGATCTCCAGCTGCTGGTCCGGTCTGAAGGCAGACAAGCTGGAGTATGCAGAGATTTGTGCAGAGATCACAACCTGCAATTCCTTGAAGTGGAGCTGCACGGAAAGCCACCTCTGGATGGTGACCCCCCCCCCAACAACTAAGACAGTACATATCTAAATTCGTGTTTAAAATGACATGTCTTCGTAACAAAGGTTTCTCTCCTTGTGTATTAATGACCATGTTTATGTGTATGTTTAAAGTTTGGTAAACTTTAAAGTAAACTTTAAGACTAAACTAGTAACTTTAAGACTAAACTTAGTAACTTTAAGACTAAATTCTTACTAGTCAAAGTTAAATGAAAAAGGTTTTCAATGTAATTCTCATAAAGATAAAATTAACTTACATTTAAAGTCTGAGGTAAAAATTAGTTAACTAGCAATATATTTTAACTAAGTTGGTCTAAACAAAAGGTTAAATAGACTTGTTGATATGTAAAACTCTCCATTACCTTCTCTATTAGAAATGGTAGATCGCACAATGGCTATGCTAATTATTCTCATGCCTGAGGTTTCCTTTCCTGAGCACACCTAGGGTGTGTCTCCATCTTGAATGGGTGTAACAAAAGGTTAAAAAGACGTTGTTGATATGTAAAAGTCTCAAATTCCTTCTCTATTAGTAACGTTAGATTGTGCTATGTTTATGCTAATGACAAGTTTTGTTTCATAGTAAGTAAATTGCAGCCAGCTGCCTTTGGGACTCTAGGCTGTTCCCCGCCCCCATGCAAATGCCCGTCGAGGCAAGCACACCCCCCAGAGGCAAGAAATGTTTTTTTTTAAGCTGATAAAGTTTTGCCCACAGAGGCAAAAAAGGCCCCCTCAGGCCTTCCCTTGGCAGCACACTGGTTCTTGTTACTTGCTTACATGTTTCTCCATGTTTGTGCCAGTTTCTTTTTTTTAAATACCTGTAAGATATAGGTTTCTGTTCACCCCACACCCTTGATACTGTAGTCATTTAGTTAAAAGAAAAGGGGGAATTGTTATATGCTTTACATTGGGTTGTTCTAGCTCTCCCCCTGCCAAGAAAATTGGATCAGTCCTGCTAGTTTCGCTGGCCCGCTTGGCCCCACCCCTAGGAACCCCGAGAGGGTTCCAGAGTTCCAGAGTTGGAGAGTTAGAGAGTTCGAGAGTGCTTGGTGCCACCATGGGGAAAGAGGCAGCAGAGTTCTGTTTGGTGATTAGTTTGGTTTAGTTTATGAATCGTTGTTCCTGAATAAAGAAATACAGCTTCCCTGCCCAGCTGTATGTCTCTGGTCGTCTCTGTTACCAGCCCGTGAAGCTAGCCCGGCCATCTAGAGCCTCCGAATTTTAACAACACAATGGAATACTACTCAGCTATTTAAAATGGTGACTTCACCATTTTCACCCAATCTTGGATGGACCTTGAAAAATTCATGTTAAGTGAAATAAGTCAGAAACGGAAGGATGAATATGGGATGATCTCACTCTCAGGCAGAAGTTGAAAACCAAAACCAGAAGAAAAAACACAAGTAGAACCTGAACTGGAATTGGTGTATTGCACCAAAGTAAAAGATTCTGGGGGGGGGGGGGATAAAGGCCCCAAAAGGATGACAGAGGACCTAGTGGGGGGTGTATTGTTATATGGAAAACTGAGAAATGTTATGCATGTACAAACTATTGTATTTACTGTCGAATGTAAAACATTGATTCCCCAATAAAGAATTTAATAAAATAAAATAAAAAGAATGTAAAGGATACTAAATGAATCAGACTACCTTATGTGTTCTAGGTTACTGATTTTCATTGTGTAAAATTGTATCAGATATATACATGTATCATCTATTTTTTTAATATTTTATTTCTTTAATACGAGTTGAGAAAAAGAGGATGGAAGGGGGAGAAAGTAGAAAGGAAGGGAAGGGAGGGGAGGAAAAGAGAAAAGGAGAAAGATTGAGATACCAGAGCACCTGATATTTAGATGTGGAAACACTGTCATATGCTGTTAATGGCTCCACTGTAGGCTCAAATAATGTAAACACAACTGACTGCTTGTCTTGCATTCGACTGGGACCCACCTCCTTGATCAATGTGGATGTAATTCGATCATGAATTTGCCTGAAGTAGAAACCTGTGTTCATAAATAACTATGCCAGCCTGCTCATTCTGTCATCAAATGTGAGTAAATTTTATATTCTCCCTATTGTGAAACCAGTCAGGCATTTTTCATAAAATTTGTACCAGATTGAAATCATAATGGGAGCCATATTATGGCACATTCTGTAGAGCATGGAAAAGTTTTTAAATTTATTTTTTATTTAAGAAAGGATAAATTAACAAAACCATAGTATAGGAGGGGTACAACTCCACACAATTCCCACCACCCAATCTCCATACCCCATTCCCCTCCCCTGATAGCTTTCCCATTCTCTATCCCTCTGGGAGCATGGACCCAGGGTCATTGTGGGTTGCAGAAGGTGGAAGGTCTGGCTTCTGTAGTTGCTTCCCTGCTCAACATGGACTTTGACTGGTTTGTCCACACTCCCAGTCTGCCTCTCTCTTTCCCTAGTCAGGTGGGTCTCTGGGGAAGCTGAGCTTCAGGACACATTGGTGGGGTTTTCAATCTAGGGAAGCCTGGCCAGCATCCTGATGGCATCTGGAACCTGTTGGCTGAAAAGACAGTTCACACAAGGACCAGGGTTCAATCCCTTAACCCCCATCTGCATAGAAGAAGGTTCACAAGTGATGAAGCAGTGCTACAGCTCTCTCCTCTCCCTCTCTCTCCTCTTGTTTCTACTTCCTCTCTTAATTTCTATCTCTATAAAAATAAATCAAGATTTGATTTATTTCATTCAATCACCTAAAAGATCCATTTAGTACAGTATATATACATATACATGTAATTGCTTTATTTGGAATTAATGTTTTACATTCAACAGTAGATATAATAGTTTGTACATGCATAACATTTCCCAGTTTTCCATATAACAATACAACCCTCACTAGGTCCTGTATTCTCTCCCCCCACCCACCCCAGAGTCTTTTACTTTGGTGCAATATGCCAATTCCAGTTCAGGTTCACAGTAGATATATTTTAAACATTTGAATCTTTGTTGAAAATTTGACTAATACAGAAGCTGAGATGGAATTTGGATGATATGGTGAAGAATCAATGTGAAGAGGATAATTTTTGCAAATCAGAATGATTGCACTGGCCAGATTCAGTTTCATAAATATTAAAACCAATATTTACTGGCAAGAATCCCTTCTCTCATAGGACATATCTAAGTTAAAATATTAATTTTGGCAAGAAACTAGTTTGTAACATGGCCTAATTGCCATTTGGCATTTTACAGCTATTTGAAAATGTTAAAGTTGTGCTTTACTTATTTTTTTTAAATGCAATAAATGCTTTTATTATATGCATGGTAAATGATATTTGGAAAAAATAAAAAGCCAGGCTAATTTAACTCAGCTGGGAGGCAAAGGAGTCTTATGTTGTAACCTATATAACTGGTAAAGTTGTCCATCGACATAGATTTCCCAAACCTAATTAGTCAGTGTTATTTTTCTGTGAAGTTGGTTTATGTCCAATAGAATTTTACCCCATTAACTATACATGTAAATACATGTAAACAACTAGTTACAGAGAATGCTTTTTCCTCTTTACTTTTCAAGAAATAACATAAGTTACATGGCAGGAAGAATCAATAATTGGGGGCTGGGCTGTGGTGTACCGCATTAAGCACACATAGTACAAAGTACAAGGACAGACACAAGAATCCTGGTTCAAGTTCCAGGCTCCCTACCTGCAGGCCTGGAGAGGAATCACTTCACAAGGGGTGAAGCAGGTCTGCAGCTGCTTATCTTTCTCTCCCCCTCTCTATATTCCTCTCCTCTCTCAATTTCTCTCAGTCCTATTCAAAAAAATCAAAAGAAAAAAAAAAAGGGCCACAGAAGCAAAGTTTTATAGTGTAGGCACCAAGCCCTAGCAATAACCTTGGAGGCAAAAAACAATAGCAACAATAACAAACCTGTTGGAAATAATGTTTCTCAAACACTATACATGGACCATGTATCCATATATAACTTGAATCTAACTTGAACCCCCCAAAATAAATCTTAAATAAATGTTACTCATTTACTTTAAAAGACACAATATTCTTAGGCTACATTATATAAATAAACATGTTTTATTCTTTAAAATCCAGTCTTCAGGGATATAGTAGTGGTACAGCCGGTAAGCACACACATTACCTTGTACAAAGAACCTGGGTATAAATCCCTGCATCAGAACTGCTGAAAGGAAGCGTCACAAAAATTGAAGCAGTGCTGCAGGTGTGTTTTTCTACCTGTCTATTCTTTCTTCCTTCTCAATTTTATTCTGAATCTATTAAACAAAAATGGGGGTGGGGGATGATAACAAAGCAGCTATACTATGAAAAAAAATTTTTTTTAACCAGGAATGAGGAACTGAGTCAATCATTTGTTCTGGCCCTCTTGAGGTAACTGCAGTAGGACTCAAAATTCCATAAATCTTGGAGCTTTTCTCATAGCAACATTAAGAACTAAGTTTTAAGTAAATGATTTTATATGGCCCTCAAGTGACATCATAAATATCCAAATTGTCCTTGACTGGAAAATGTTTCCCTATCTGTACTCTATATTATTAAAAATGCAGCCAAACCAAGAGAATAGCTTTAAAAATATTGTTGTTTTCATTACACTGTACTATGGCTTTTTTTTTACATAAATAAATATGTCCAAGTCTTCAGACTCATCTATATGTTTAAAACCCAAAGAAAGGGTCAGAGAGACAGCATATTATTATGCAAAAGACTTTCATGTCTAGGGCTCAGAGATCTCAGCTTCAATTCAGCACCACATAAGCCAGAGCTAAACTCTCATTTTTCTGTATATATATTTCTCTCTGTATCTCTTTTGCATTAAAGTAATTTTTTTTTTTTTTGGAAATGAAATTAAATAGTTAAAGTTCACTCAATTCCTGGCTGGATGTTTGACATCCTGCAGAAGGTGTCTGGCAATGAACCCAGACAGGGTTGTAAGAACTAACATTCTTTTGGTCACTTATCCTTCTAGATTTGGTTTTGTCATCATATTATTGCTTTAGCCTTTGCTTTCACAGAGGCACATCAAGTTTTTCACAGTATCAGCAATGCAGAATTTTCATACTTGGTGGCCCTTTGCTCAGGCTTTAGGGATAAAACACACTGATGATCCACTTTATTGCTCAAAGCAGAATATAATTCCTAAAACAGAATATTAGGCTTCTCACTTTTAAGTTCCTTGAATAGCATTCTACAGGGAATTTCTCACTATTCATTTGTGTGTGTGTGTGTGTGTGTGTGTTCCTTTTGATTGTGCCTGACTTGCTTGTCCCCTGATGAATCATGTACTACTCCTTCCCCCACCCAACATAGATTCACTCACACTATCTTTTCTTCAGTTGATTTGTATTTTTCATGTATAGTTTGATATTGTTTATCAGAAAGCCTTTATTTATGTTAGGTGGGTTTTATAAATGCACTTTCATAACTAAAAAGCTAATTCATTAACTGATTTTCCTTTTAAAAAATGTCTTATACAGTAGATCCATAACCCTGGCAGTGTAAAAATGAAGTAAATCTTCGGTTTCTCTTTGCCTTGATCTAATGATTTGTTTTTTCTTAGTTCTTTTTTTTTTCTTTTTTTGACAAGATACCCTCATTGGAAAGCCTGTTATATAAACTGTACTATGTAAAGTAGAATATAGATCGATATAAAAGCATAGATATTATGCATACATGAAATGTTTGATCACTTATTTTCTTACTGCCTATTATCAGAGGTGTGATAAACATCAGAATCTCAGAAAAGATGAATCATTTGTTCAGATTGCTAAACTATCATTTTCAGTGAAATAGCCTAAAGATAAAGTATATATACTTTCAATGTGCTAAAAATTGTATGAATAGTTTTTCCAAATTATTTTACTTTAAAGGAAATGGTTGATAGTATAATTGCTAACATATGGGTATAATTTCTCATATCCCCATATTTGTCTGTCTTTCTTTTAATAATTTTTCTTTGGATATATTAACAAAATTTACTTGCATTCTTTTGTAAAAAAGAATGTAATACCAAGAAGACATTCAGAGCTGAAGCTAGTACATGTGAAATTCTTGCCCCGGAACTTTCATTATATAAATAGCTACAAAGAATAATGTACTACAGTTACTCTGCATTTGGTTCTAATTGTTCTAATTACCTCACTTCTCTAGAAATATTTCTCAGCTTTGATATTGTTGTTTTATTGTTTAAACAAAGAGAGAAACAACATTCATTTTCTCTCTTCTGGTCTTTCTTTCACAATAAATGTATGGTTGCTTAGAGAGAGAGGAAATGCCTTTGCTACTATGCACTATGCAATGCACTTCCCATAAGGATTACTTTTAAAGTCATCAAAGATGTGACATTTATGGAATCAAAATATGAAAACAGGATTGTGCATGTGGGGTAATGGCTGTACTCAGTGCTTTCCATAAAGTACTTTCCATGATGAATTGATTAGATAGGCCAGGAGCAGAGTTAAACAGATTTCCATGGATCTCATCCAGATAGCATTTTTACCAGTCTGTCTTATGCAGTGCCAGGAAAAACTGTAAATAAGTTACTGACCCTTACAGCAGATACTCTCAGAGTGTTCTTTGTTATTGTTTTTAGCTGATAAGATTTAAAAAATGTGTTTCATCATCATCATTAGCATCAACTTCATCTAATGATTTCCTGCTAAATTCCTATCAAAACATGACACAGGGTTTTTACAAAATGTATCTGAAATACTCAAACCAATGTTAAAAAGGCAAATGATGATACATTTAGTTACCAGTTAAGAAAATCAATGTTAAACCTATATAATCATGTTTTCAACTCCTTAAACTTATGTCTTTTGCTTCTAAGACCAGTAATATTTCAATACACTCAGCTCTTTCCATTTAGCATCATTGTCATAAGACACTAGATGAAATCCTACTGACAACACTGAAAAGATCAAGTTTTATAAATACTTACATACCATAAATATGTGCATCATAAGATAAAAAGACTATTATACATTCACTCATCATTAGGGTTTGGTGTCTTCATGACAAATATATCACTCCCAGTGGTGAGTTTTTCCTTTTTATCCTATTAGGATTGAGGCAGAGAGAAGTAGCATGAGAGAGGAAGGAGAGAGAGGGAGAGAAGGAGACATACCTGCAGCCTGCTTTACCATTGGTGAAGCTTCCCCTCCTGCAGGTGAGGATGGGAGCTTGAACCCTGGTCCTCCTGCATGGTAACCTGTACACTTTACTGTTTGTGCCACTGCCTGGTTCCAACCCATCTCACTCTTGTATACTATTTTCTTTTTCACTTTCCATCACTAATGATAAGATTTTTGAAAGACATTACACAATATATAGTTCAAAACTATGGTCTGGAAATAAGGGAAGTACACAAGTCTCAGAGTTGCTCCAACTTTGAGACATTTTACTTCCACTGAACTAAGCAGAGCCAGTATCCAGAAACCCAAATGGCATAGAAAGGGTTCCAAGATTCTGACAGGACTGGAGGAAAGGAACTGTGCACAGCAAGGGAGGACAGAAGTGTGTATGGATATTCACTACAAATATGCATTTAAAGCAGAATTAGTATTTAAAGAATAGACTGCTAAAAAAGACAAGTGCTGAAAGGAAGTGTCAAATGTACTATAATATATAGTAAAGTTGAAATAAAAATAAATGAGATAGAAAAATTAGCAAATTACTCCCATAAATAATAAAATATCCTCAACAAATTAGAAATACATATGTTCAATATTGTAAGGAACATCAATCAATATGTTCTACTGCAAATAATATATTTAGTAGTGACTAAACACTTCTAGACTAATATTAGGCTCATGTAAGTGATGCTTACTCTCACTGCTTCTATTAAACACTGTATTAAATGCCTTAACCAGAGCCAAAACATGACAAAAAGTAAGAGTTATATCTATAAAATAAGACATTTCCATTTTACTGACAAAAATAGTTAAGTATATAGAAAACCATAAAAGAATCTGTTGGGGTTCCTCGTGGGGAACGAGCCAGCCCGGCTCCCACTGCTATGTCTGGCCTGTTGGCCACCAGGAGACAGACAGAGAGCAGGGAACCTAGGGATAGCATAGGCAGGAATGAGTTCGCTAAAGGGGTCTTCGAACGTACCATGGTGGTGTACTATACACAAACCTCTTTAGGGTACCATTGCAGGGAACGGAACATCTTTATTGACGCAGTTACAAGTTTATTAAGGGATAGCTGTGCAGGGGAGGTAGCCAGATGGTCAATGAGGTCAATATCTCCTCATAAGGGGAAAGAGAGCAAGGCAATGAGAAGGTATGGATGTGGTGCAGGGACGGGGAAATAGAAATATAAGGAAAGAGAAGCCCACCAGAGGGAGGAGGGGTGGGGTGATGAGGCGAGGTTGATAGGAAGCCACATCTTGCTCGAACACAAGGCTGGCATGCCAAGGGGCGTCTGATAGACGAGCTTCTGGGGGGTCAACCATCCATGCTCAAACACACATCAGGCCCACATGAATCAACATAGACTACTATGTGAATTTGGCAAAATCATAGTATAAACATTCAATGCAGCCCAATGTTATGTTTTTATAAACTACCAACAAGTAATTGGTAAATACATTTAAAAGTAATCCTATAATAATAGCACCATCACCTCTCTTTCCCCAGATTTTTTACTGCCAAGAACTCCAGTCCATGCACTTTCACAACATATCCCAGAGTCTTTCCACTCTCCTGCCATTTTTAGTATAGTAATTGGTTTCCATTGTTGTCCGTTTATTGTAGGCTAAAGGTTAAAATAGTGGCAGTGACTTACTCCAACATGATAGGAGGTACTCTTTGATATATATATATAATATATTCTAATTTTCAATGATACATCTGCATCTTATATGAAGTTACAATGTAAAATTATTTCTAAACAATAAATACATTCAAAATAAAAAAAAAATAATTGCAAGGGAAAACAACAGCAGAAGAGATGTGGTTAAGCCCAAGATACATGAGGCTCTGTAAGCATGACATTACAATAGATACCATATCACTAGATATAGGAATTTAGGTACCACTTCCATATAATCTGTCCATTACTGATTAAAAATGTTTTTATATAGAACATAACTGCACAGAGAAAATTCCATCCTAAAACCAGCAATATATATATATATATATATATATATGTGTGTGTGTGTGTGTGTGTGTGTGTGTGTGTGTATATATATATATTTCTTTCAAATGTACATATAACATTCTCAAAGATAGACTATGGTGAGACAAAAGGCACCTCAGTTAACAAAGATTGAAATCATATCTAACATATTTTATCACAATACTATCAACAAGAAAGCAACTAGAGAAGGTAAGTTTAAAAATCATACATTTGAGGAGACTGAACATTAGACTGTTGAGTCTATTGGATAAGTCAAAGGAAATATCAAAATATGCTTGGAGGCTGGCAAAATAATTTACTTGGATAGTGCATAGTTTTGACCAGCCTCCACTGCATTGAGAAAATATTTGGTGCTGTGGTCTCTCTCTCTCTCTCTCTCTTCCTTTCTGCCACTATGGCATTATCTTTTTAAAAATTCTACTTGGAGACATTCTCAAACTAAGATATGACTATATGACTAGCCAGATCCTATATCAATCAGCAAAAGTAATACTAAAAGAGGTAAGTAACAACTCACAGCTACTTCTACCTTATGCTTTTGTTCACTAATCCTTTCTTAAATAAAAAATTTAAAAAAAAAGAAACAAGACAATTCTCAAACACTATCATGTTAAACTTAAAGACTCTAGAAAATGAAGAAAACAAAGCTAAATATATTAGATGTAATGAAATGAAAATTGGACCAGGAATAGAATTACAGATCAAAATGTCAGTGGAAGCAGCAGCTGACTTATGACAGAAAATAACTGATAGACACACTAAGAAAAGCAGAACATTCTAGTGAATAAAACTATGTGGGAAATGGGCCCACTGTCCATCCGGGAAGTCCAGGCATTGTTTCCATGAGTCAGAATGGGTATACACCAAGTTCTCCTCCCTCGTAGGTAGAGACAATGGCAAGTCTCCCCTGACCTCATGAACTAATTAAGGATGGCTTCCCCAGACAAGGCTACCTTTCTGTACATGCCACTCTGTCCCCTTAAAACAAAGGCCATGGATTACTGTGTACTCAGTTGCTCCCTTCCCCCCTTCCCTGACATGCCTGTAATTTAGTTTCAGAGAAAATTGCATTGTTGAGCTCATGACCAAGCCTTTATGGTAACTTTCCAGTTGTGATCAAATACTTTGTAGGTCAAGATGTCACAATGCATTGTGTTGCATTGTGTTTGGGTTAATGATTTCCTCAGCTTTCTTTCTGGACTATGGGTATATCTGCTTGCTTGTATCCCCCTAATAAATGAGTTGTCCCTCAGAGGCTTCTCCTGGAGCTGGACAAGTCTGGCGTGGCTTCTTCCTCTTCGCATACATCACCCTTGATACCAGGGCCACCCTGTGACCCCTAGGGGCCAATCTGATCCCCACTGCCACTGGCCAGGGAGGAGAAGGACCTGGAGCAACCCGCAAAAATGTAGATGGTAAAAGAAAAATTACAACAGATGTCAGACAAATACAAAGGATCATCAGATACTAGTATCAAAATATAGATGGCAACAAACTGGACAACCTGAAGGAAAGTAATGATTTCTAAAAATCATACAAACTCCCAAGACAATCAGGGAAAAATGGAACATTTGAATAGAGATATCACAATTAAAATTATAATTAAAAATCCCCCCCAAATAAAAATTCAAGGCCATAGGTCTTGTTAGTGGCTTCTACCCATCTTTCAAGTAAAAAGTAATAGCCATCCATCACTAATTAATTCCAAATTTGAAGAGGTAAGATTCCTATTTTATGAAGTCATTATTACCATAAAATTAATAACAGTAAAAAGGAAGAAAGAAAGAAAGAAATATGGAAAGCAAGCAAGAAAGAAAGAAAGAAAGAAAGAAAGAAAGAAAGAAAAAGAGAAGGAAGAGAAATCAGTATTTCTGATGCAAAAGTTCTTACAACTGCTTTCATTTTTTCCTTCTTTCCTCCCTTCTTTCCTTCTTCCCTTCCTTCCTTCCTCCCTTCCCCCTTCCTTCTTTGCTTTCCATATATAGAGAGTATATAGGTAATGATTCAATAAAAAAAGAGATTAATATCTCAAGCAGACACTTCAAAACTGATATATGAATGGTCAACAAGCACATTAAAAGGTATTCAATATCATCAGTCTCAGGAAAATGAAAAGTAACTTCAAGGGAGATCACTTCAAAATTACTGAAGTGGATGATAATTAAGAAAAGGCTAATAGAGTGCACCTGCTGTGTCATATGCTTGATGCAGATTTAATTCTGGTTCCCACTCTACTGAAAGAAGTCCTAGTTAGGACAGTATTAAGTGCCAAGCAACTACAGTGTATATGCATTGCTTTATGGAGAGTAATGAGGCACAAGCACACAGGACAAATATTTTTCTAGAACTTATAAAGTCAAGCATCAATCGAAAGACCTAATAATTGACATATAAAGTATGTAAACAAAGAAGATAATACCCGTGTAAGGCCTTGTATACTTAGACTATCTTTACTTATACAAAAAACAAACAAACAAACAAACAAAATAACTATTAAGAGACAGAGTTGAACTTTTGGTGCTAAACTAGATATAGCATATACAGACTTTCATTTACAATAATTAACACCTCAGATTCTGTGTCATAATGCAATGTTACTTCCTCAAAAATGTTAAAAAGAGGGTGGATAAAAATTTCTATATACTCAAAAAATGAGAAAGGAGTAGTAAAATCTACACATCCATTTTAAAATGAGTGAAGCAAAATGTTACACTGAGCAAAAAAAAAAAAAGATTAACACAATACAATGAAATTAAATTCAAAACAAGATAAAACCAATTTTGATAGGACACAGACATTTACTTCCTTTGGGTAATAGAGAGTGAATAGAATGAAGCAACATAAAACTTTCTGGAGTGAATGAAAGGCTTTTTCTTGAATGGGATATTGGTTACATAGGTTTGTAAACCTATTTCACTAGTATTCATCACATCTACTTCATTATATGTTTTGCATAAACAAAATATATGAGGGGGGACATTTTATATAACAAAATTGCAGAACATGTTCTTGGTACTAAAGTAAGAGGTATGGACAATTGACAAAGTGACAGTAAAAGTTCTGATAGTTTATCTCTCCTGTAATATCCAAGGTGGTCAAAGATAACACCTAAAATGGAGTTGAAAGTCAGAATCCAAAGCAAGTTGGTACAATGCATTTAGTTCTCTTATATCTCAAATCAATGAATTTATTCACTTGGCTGTTGCTCTGAAATTTAAAAAAAGACATTACATTTTAACTGTTTAATTAAGTTTATTAAAAAATTATCTAGGCTTATTAGAGATAGAACCAGAACAGTACTCTGATGTATGTGATGCTGAAATTTGAAACCAGGACCTCATGCTCACAGGGAAATGTTCTACTGCTACACCACCACTTGAGTCTCTTAACTAACTTTGAAACCCATCCAGTGTGAATCTTTGTAATGTGTGCAATATTTTTTTCAAATACTAACTAGAAAAAAAAACTTTATTTTAAAAGCAGAATGCCACAAGTTGAAAAAATAAATGAAGTTGGATAGAAGCAATATTGTCATTTTAACTATACTGATGAATGATATAAAACTGCCAAATGAAATGTTTTCTATAAACATAACTTAGCTGATATCACTTCAACCAGCCCCAAATTCCTGCTTTCATAGTCCTGCATCTTAGAATTCTTGTAAAAATATAGCATTTTATATTCAGAAAAATTCAAAGGTAATGGATGAATATTCTAAGACATAATATGTTAGTGTCATCTGTAAGCAAAATTTTCAAATAGCAATAAACATTAACTACTACTAAACAAACAGTTATTGAAGATATATCATATTTCAATACAGAATAATGGCTGGAAAAAAGAAGTTTCAATCTAGAACAAACCCTGTAAATAATGCAGAAACCTGGGATCATGTAGTAGTTTGCTGCATGGAGAGCTACCACATGCTAGGAACTAGGTTCTAGGCTCCAGGTTTCACTTGTAGGGAGGAAGCTTCACAAGTGATATCTAAGTGTTGCATATTTCTAGAATTCTCTTCCTCCCCATCTTTTTCCCTATCTCAGTTTGTCTTTTGCTCTCTACCAAAAAAATAAATAAGTAAATAAAATAAAAAACCAATAATGAACTGGTCAACAGAAACAACAAGGGTCCTACAGGCATCAAGCCTCAGTTATTAACCTGGTGGGGGTGGGGAGGGACGGAAAAAATAGTTACATTTTAAAAGGTCTGTGTTCACACTATTGCAGAGTAGTTCTGCTTTTTGTTTTTTTAAATTCACAAGCTCATCTAGGAAAACACTCAAAATAAAATGATAAATTGGGATCAGGAATATTAATTCATGAAGATTTATATTCTAGTACATACTAAGAAATTGAAAACAGTCAAAATGTCTAAATATAGTGAATTTGTTCTCAGTCTTGATACATCTATACCACAGAATAATAGGCAACAATTAAATATATAATAGATTACTAATCTTCTTTCCTTTGAGCAAACATTTTATCTTCACCTTTGTCTCTTTTCTCATGCATAAATAACACACAAAATTACTGCTTCACCTATCTTGCAGGATTATTAGGACAAATAAATCTTCAGTACAAATATGCACTCTTAAAAAAAGGTTAAAAATGCAAAACCCCACAATTTGAATAAAACAGAAGCTTACAATATAAAAAGTACTTTTTGTTTATAATAAAATTCTATATAGCTAGACTTACGAATGAATGTATTATTTTAATGATAAAAATAGTAATAAAAAAATAAAAGAAAACACAGTAAAAATGTTTCTTATACTGGGGATTCTTTTAAAAAAATATTTATTTATTTATTCCCTTTTGTTGCCCTTGCTGTTTTATTGTTGTAGTTATTATTATTGTTGTTATTGATGTCATCGTTGTTGGATAGCACAGAGAGAAATGGAGGGGGACAATACAGAGAGGGGGAGAGAAAGACACCTGCAGACCAGCTTTACCACCTGTGAAGCGACTCCCCTGCATGTGGGGAGCTGAGGCTCGAACCAGGATCCTTACGCTGGTCCCTGTGCTTTGCACCATGTACTCTTAACCCGCTGAGCTACTGCCCAACTCCCAATATCCCTCCTCTATTCATTTCTCTTCCCTTCTGTGGTGGGGAGCAAGGAGCTCTAACCGGTATTCTTACTTCAGTGCTTGTGCTTTGTGCTACGTGCCCTTAACCCACTGTGCTGCTGCCTAACTCCCTATACTGGGGATTCTTACACTGATTTTTTAGAAATGAAGTTTTTTTTTTTTAATTCCTGAGTATTTTCAGCTCACCACTATGCATATGCCTGAAATAGGGAAATTTGCTAGCCCTTGTCCTGATTTATATCCATTACCTTAACTTGCACATAGTGTTTCTGTATTTTTCTCAAGTGAATACTTCAAACTATGTTTTCATTATAAAAGTCACTTCATAAGTCTTGTTTTTGTTCAAATTGTATAAAAGGGATAATATAGATAACCTATTTAAATCTTACTTTAGTTTGTACATCAAAACATTCAAAGAAGCATAAATATATAACCTACAAGGATGGCACAGTTTCTCTTTTCATAATCTTGGTTACTTCCTAATAAAATGGTAGAAGTAAGATTTATTCAGAACTTCAGATAGCATAAAACAAAACGACAATTTCCTCTGGCTGTAGTGAGTGCTGCATTCAGAATAGTCATTTAATTAGGTAGTTCTTCCTGTCAACTCTGTTCCATTACTCCTCTCAGTGTTTCACACAGCTACATAGGAGTGTGCCTTTTCGAAATTAATTACCAGGTTGTTTTTATTAGTCAATGAGTGAAAACCTCACAATAGCAAAAGACATGTTTAACATTAAGGAAAATGTGACCATAAAAGTCAATCAAATAATGTTTAAAATAATATCAGGGGAGTCAGGCTGTAGCGCAGTGGGTTAAGCGCAGGTGGCGCAAAGCACAAGGACCGGTATAAGGATCCCGGTTCGAGCCCCGGCTCCCCACCTGCAGGGAAGTCACTTCACAGGCAGTGAAGCAGGTCTGCAGGTGTCTATCTTTCTCTCTCCTCCTCTCTGTCTTCCCCTCCTCTCTCCATTTCTCTCTGTCCTATCCAACAACAACAACAATAATAACTACAACAATAAAAACAACAAGGGCAACAAAAGGGAATAAATAAATTAAAAAAAGAAAAAAATAACAATATCAGATAAAAATCAAATATTGTCACAGTCAGATATATGCTTGGTTAACCTAGTGTAGTTCAGTCTTGATGCCTTGATGATAAATAGGGATAACATCCAGTTGCAAATATTATTAAAAAGGGGGGGGGGTAGGTGGTGGTACACCTGGTTAAATACACACATTATGGTGGGCAAGGACTGGTCTCCACCTGTAGGGGGAATGCCTCAGGAGTGGTAAAATAGAGGTATAGGTGTCTCTTTGTCTGTCTCCTTCTCTATTTTCCCTCCCCTTCCCAATTTCTCTTGTCTCTATCCAATAAAAAAATAAATAAAATTTAAGTATCCAAATAAAAATTCTCACAAAATACAAATTTAGACTAGGAACCATGTATTTCTTGATCCTTTCATTTATTGTAGTTTAGGAAATAATCTCCCAGAATGAGATGGGGCTATTCTTTGTTTTGTTAGTTGACTAAGTCCACATAGTTCACCCTATAAAGCAAATATTGCAAGAAATAATCTTGTAACCTAACATAGTTCCTGATTCATCAGACTCACATGAAATAATGTTGTGACACGTGATCTTTCACCTGATAAATTTAAGTTATTTCAGGCATCTGGCTCTGATATAGAAAACTGAATGTGAATACTTTTTAAAATTTCTATCTTGAATTAAATCTGTACTTTTCTGGAAAGATCACAATCTTTGGAATATTCACTTTCTCCCAGTCCACAAGTCAAATGAGTCACCAAATCCTTTAGCTACTGCAATATAAACATACTTTAAATCAACCCACTTTTTTAAAGTACCTCTATCCTTGTCTTTATTCAGGCTTTGATCACTATGTCGGCTGTTGAAATAATTCCATATCTTACCATAGTATCTAAACCATTACCCATACAATCACAACACTCAGTATTACTTAGACCCTTCAGCATTCTGCAGACACCCTGGAAACGCACTTTCATTTCCATATTTATGTCAGAATAAGACCTAAGTGCCTTATCATGGTAAAGTGATAAATTCAGAGACCAATGTTAATGTACAGCTAGATAGAACTGTGGAGTCAGAGATATTTTCCTTCAATTGCCATTCTGCCACTCACTTAGGGGAAGATACTTATCAATTCCTAGGTCCGTGTAGGTGACACAGTCTCAGCCTCTTAGAACCGATATAGGATTTTCATCAAACATTCTACTTATGGCATTTCCCCAAAAGCCAAAAACAAAGTAAAATTTCAAGCTTATAAGCTCTTATTGTTTTGGAATTCTTAATTTTTAAAAATATTTAATTTATTTTTTTGCTGCCCTTATTGTTTTTTATTGTTGTTGTAGTTAAATAGATGTTGTTGTTGTTGAATAGGACAGAAAGAAATGGAGAGAGGAGGGGAAAACAGAGAGGGGGAGAGAGAGATAGACACCTGCAGACCTGCTTTACCACCTGTGAAGCGACTCCCCTGCAGGTGGAGAGCCGGAGGCTCGAACCAGGATCCTTGAGCCAGTCCTTGTGCTTTGTGCCATGTACGCTTAACCTGCTGTGCTACCGCCTGACTCCCCTGTTTTGGAATTCTTATAAATATCTCTTTGATAAAATAATTCACAGCCTGATTTCAACCATCTGCTTTTCTTTTCCTTTATTTTTTTCTCTCTATCCAAGAAACTAGCAAAGCATTTCTTCTTTCCACTTTGAAAGAAATTTGGGGTCATACTTCTCTGTCCCCTCATCCAAGGCAATCAGCAGCCTGGCGGATAGGGAAGAATTACCTGAGCAGTCACTCTGACATAAGTCTATGACCTCAGGAAAAGGTATGTGGTCTTTCAGCAAAGTTTTGCAAAACAAATATGCATGAAGAATTCTCTATAGTCTAAATCACATTTTCAACTAGAAATTATGGAAAGAAGGCCAGTAGAGAGAGTGTTATGGGACATCAGAGCAACAAAAATCTGGTTCGGCTATTATCTGCCTCTTGAAAAGCTGACAAGACCCAAGTGGGAAAGAAATGACCACAGGATAGAGGAAGCCAGATGTGACAGAATTCATATTTTTTTCCTCTTTTTATGTTATCAACAGTTGCTGACAAGAATATCACTGAAGTGAACTATTTGCAATTGTTGGTGAATAAACTCCATCACAGAACTGGAATACAGCCCTTGATAACCCACTTCCCAGAGAATCTTTCTCTTAATAAGTGAAGTAGATATTTCACTCTCACTATCTTTCTCTTTCTCCATGGCTCATAGCCTTGATGGATATTAGAGCACTGAGGTAAAAACTGTCACCCTGGAACAGGTGTTCCCATATTCGTAAATCACACTTACTTGGGACAAGATGAGTTACCAAAAAAAGATTGCTATTTTAATGATGCTCATCATAGACATGACTGGCTCAGGGATTTCAAATCTCCTCCCTCAACTGCAGCAAATTTAGAAAGCCTGAATTTGTTTTAAAGCATTCTATAAGATGCAACAGTTTTCCCCATGTAATCAGAAGCACTAATTATCCAGCTTATTTCAGATAAAGTAGTAGTTAATGCCAATTTATCAAGATGAGAAATGAATCTGATTTTATTTCTAATGTGACTGCCCAAAGGCAGGTGGCTTAAGGCGAGTATATTTAGTTTAATGAGACTCCAGGGGATAAACAGTCTAAGTTTCAGCACCCTCATTATGCATCTGCAAATACAGTGACCTGCCTGCTACAAGAACTCAATTTATATTTACAAAAAGCACAGCCAGCACTAGTTCACTGATGCAAGTAGAAGATATTGAGGATTCCTCCCCCAGCTGGAATTTGAGTATTCCCACTCCAATAATTGTATCTTAAGCTTAATTTGGAAATAATTTCTGATCTAGATGCTCCTACTTCCCCCTCTTTTAAATCATTTTACAAAGCTCTTATTTTCTCACTTAAAGGTAGAGAAAGGAGTCCAGAGTAACTCACTTCTGAGTATTTTATATTTTATTCATTAATATTCTCTCATCATAAAATTGTCAAGGATTTACTATCATAAATATTCATGGTTGCTCCATCCAGAGTCGTAAGTTTTCTAGGAAATACAGATGAATATAATGGAAATATTGACCCAGACTCCTAGTGTCCAGAAGTTATCACTGGTATTAGAATGGGCTGTCTATCTATTGTTGATAGTACTTATACACTGGACTAAGGTAATTCAAGGCAAAAATACCAAAAAGAATATTGGCCAGAAGATAGCATACATCTCACCATGAACAAGGCCACAGGTTCAATTCCTGAAGCTCATAGAACCACTGCACAGAGTGAAGGCCCATAGATAAGAAAGAACATTGTGACCTCATCCCCTCCCCACAGATATATGCATACATGCATATATTCAAATGCTCTCACTACCTAAAATTTAAGGAAAAAAATAGTAATGAACATATTGGCCAGGGGGAAGTAGTATCACACATGTATAATACCAGGGCAACAAGTTAACAAGAGAAAACAAAACAAAAAAAAATTGAATTAGTTGCTACAGATTTTGTCTAGTGGAGAATACAACACTGTTCATATTCTTGGCCTCATTTGGTGATAAAAAAGCTCCAATGTGCCTGGTACCTTTCTTTCCTATCTTGTATCCCAGACTCAAGGTATTGCTATAGTTCAGCAAAACACAGATGGGAAACATGGCAACATAACATCCAATCAAATTATTATTATAAATAATCAAATGGCATACAGCTCAAAGGTATATTTGGCAAGAAGAAAAGGATGAGGAGAAAGGACGAATTTGATAATTCTAGTCCCAGTTAGCCACATGGATTAAACTTTTTTACTTCTTGAAATTAAGTGTATCTATGTAATTTGCTTTGACCAGTGGAATGACTGGAGGATATTTTCCCTGAGGCAAACTTAACTGCAAATATCTCATGTTCTCTATTCCTTCATTCATGGTAACTAGAAAGACTATTGATGAGGCCAGCAGCCTGAGTGCAGGACTAAGGTTGACACAAATGTGTCTCTGATTGTTTTTATCATGAACATCTGTTATGATCAAAAGATACTATAATTTTTTTCTAGGCTAGAACATTGAATATGCTTCTCCTCACAGCAAAATCTGATTTATCTTTTCCAAAGTGTAACAACAGAGTGGGTAAATGCTACAAGCAAATATTTTTCTCATTTCTGGCATTGCATTATGACTCAGGAAATAGAAAGTGAAATTTTACATTGAAGACTGGGAAAATAGTGATCTCTATCATACAGAGATTAAAAATTTGATAAACTGTAACCTGAAGCTATTGGAAGACAGAACATGTTGAGAATATTCTTGTAGCTTTGGTATGAAAGGAGAGAAAATGGGGCCCGGCAGTAATGCAGCGGGTTAAGCGCGCGTCGCCAGAATCACAAGGGCCATGGTAAGGATCCGGGTTCAAGCTCCCGGCTCCCCACCTGTAGGGGGTGCCGTCGCTTCACAAGCGGTTCTTCTTCTAGCGTTTGCCCTTCTTCCGTAGCCAGTCAACAGCGTCAGGTTGAGCCTGATGTCTGCTTGTTGCTGGCTTTGAAAGTGACTGGGATCCATGTGGATTCAGTCGGCTAGGAAGGATTGTCAGTTTCCCCAATAAATGGGTACTCACGGGGATGCACCACGAGAAGGTCGATCCAATGCATCCCAATTCACAAGCAGTGAAGCAGGTCTGCGGGTATCTATCTTTCTCTCTCTGTCTCTATCTTCTCCATCTCTCTTAATTTTTCGCTGTCCTATCCAACAACAATGAAATCAATAACAACAATAACAATAACAATAACAACAATACAAAAAAATAAAAGGGCAACAAATGGGGAAAACATAGCCCATGGGAGCAGTGGATCCGTGGTGCAGGCACTTAGCCCCAGCAATAACCTTGGAGGAAAATAAAACTAAAAAGAAAGGAGAGAAAACAAATCTAAGTAGCACATGCGCCAACTACTACAGGCTCTACTGGTAAAGGTAACTTAAGCAAGGTACAATTTTAGAAAATAATCACTTTGTAAAAAGAGGACTAATGATAATATAGAATTCACAAATAAATTGACTTACAGGGTTCAAAGAAGTAAAATGTCTCTTGACCCAAAAATGATGCTGGGGACAAGGCAAAAATGAGTTTGCCAATGGTGAACCTCATTTTTTTTCCCTCCAGGGTTATTGCTGGGGCTCAGAGCCTGTCTATGAATCCAACACTACAAGCTCTCATTTTTTCCATCTTTCTTTCTCTCTTTTTTTCTTTCTTCCTTTCTTCCTTCCTTCCTTCCTTCCTTCCTTTCTTTCTTTCTTTCTTTCTTTCTTTCTTTCTTTCTTTCTTTCTTTCTTCTATTTCATTCAGTAGGACAGAGAGAACAACTTGAGAGAGGTGGGGCGATAAAGAGTGAAAGAGGGAGGTAAGACCTTGCAGACATACTTCACTGTTTCTGAAGCATAGCATCCCCTCTGGAGGTGGCAACTGGCTGAACCCAGCTCCTTTCGCTAGTCATTGTGCATGATACCATGTGTGCCTAACCGGTGCATCAACACCCAGTCTGGAAAATCTCTTAAAACCCAGGTTCCCTTCCCAGACAATATATATATATATATATTATTTTTAAAAGGAGACATTAATAAAACCGTAGGATGGAGGGGGGGGGGTAACAACACAATTCTCACCACCAGATCTCCTTATCCCATTCTCTCCCCTGATAGCTTTCCCATTCTTTATCCCTTTAGGGGAGTATGGACCCAAGGTCATTTTGGGTACAGAAGGTAGAAGGTCTGGCTTCTGTAATTGCTTCCCCACTGAACATGGGTGTTGACTGGTCGATCCATAGTCCCAGTCTTCCTCTTTCTTTCCCTAGTAGGGTGGGTCTCTGAGGAAGCGGAGCTCCAGGACACATTGGTGGGGTCCTCTGTCCAGGGAAGCCAGACAATATTTTTAGTCCACCTCTATGTTAGCTATCAAACGAAAGCAAAAATTATTAAAGTCATAGGCCTCTAGGAACATACCTAGACTAGACTTCCTAGCTTCTTTCCACTCTAAGATCCCTATTCTTGGCCACTGTCTTCCTATTTTCTGGTTCCTGTTTATTAAACATTTTGTGTGCTTTATCTTACTTCTTTTCAACTACCAAGTTGAAAATGCTACGATACGATACCGAACTCCCTGATCTGACAACCTCACCAATGTGTCCTAGAAACTCATCTCCACACTAATGAAAAATGGGTACAGGCTGGGGGTATGAGTGGACCTGCCAACATCCATGTTCAGCAGATAAGCAATTAAGGAAACCGGACCTCCCACCTTTTGCACCCCATAAAGAATTTTGGTCCATACTCCCAGATGGGGAGACATTTTAGTGGAAGAGGACCAGAGTTTTCTGAATTCTAATTCCATCAGGATCCAGAGAGAGAAGAGGAAAAAAAAAAAGCCATTTGGGAGTAGTAAAAAGTATAGGTGTGACTTAGAAAGGAAAATAAGGCAACACCATAAGTGGGAAAATGGCAAGTATATAGCAATATAGGTAGTTATAGAAATAATAGTCAATTCATATCTGTGACCTTAAGAGAACTATTGCAGTTTCCAAAGGAGGTAATGGGGACATAAAACTCTGGTGGTGGGAGAGATGTGGAAGAATACTCCTATACTAATTCTGTACATCAATATTAAATCACGAAAAAAAAAAAAAGAAAAACAGGATCAGGTCAAGGCTGTGGCCACCAAAACCTCAATTAAGTCACTCTACTCACTAAGCTTTCTAAATATAAGTGTCTAGCAAAGTATATGACACTAAGAAGATCATTGATTTGATTTTAAAAATGATAGAGAAATAGCTAAGAGCAGCTTTCACCCTGAAGCTCAATACAGGTTGGAAGTTCTTGCCTGCCATAGCAATCAGGCAGGAGCTAGGAATTAAAGGGATGCAGGTTGGAGGAGAAGAAGTCAAATTCTCTCTATTTGCAGATGACATGATAGTATACATAGAAAAACCTAAGGAATCCAGCAAGAAGCTTTTGGAAATCATCAGGCAATACAGTAAGGTGTCAGGCTACAAAATTAACATTCAAAAGTCAGTGGTATTCCTCTATGCAAACACTAATTTAAAAGAATATGAAATCCAGAAATCAATTCCTTTTACTACAGCAACAAAAACAACAAAATATCTAGGAATAAAACTAACCAAAGAAGTGAAAGACTTGTATACTGAAAATTATGACTCAATACTCAAGGAAACAGAAAAAGACACAAAGAAGTAGAAAGATATTTCATGTTCATGGGCTGAAAGAATTGGCATCTTTAAACTGAATATACTACCCAGAGCCATATAAAAATTTAATGCAGCTGGGCAGTCAGGTGGTAGTACAGCAGGTTAAGCACATGTGGCACAAAGCGCAAGGACTGCAGAAAGATCCCAGTTCAATCCCCCTGGGTCCCCACCTGCTGAAGAGTGGCTTCACAGTTGGTGAAGCAGGTATGCAGGTATTGATCTTTCTCTCCCCTTCTCTGTCTTCCCTTCCTCTCTCCATTTCTCTCTGTCCTATCCAACAACAATGGCGTCAATAACAACAACAATAAGGCAACAAAAGTAAATAAATAAATATTTTTAAAAAATTTAATGCAAGGGGAGTCTGGCTGTAGCGCAGCGGGTTAAACGCAGGTGGCGCAAAGCACAAGGACCAGCATAAGGATCCCAGTTCGAACCCCGGCTCCCCACCTGCAGGGGAGTCGCTTCACAGGCGGTGAAGCAGGTCTGCAGGTGTCTATCTTTCTCTCCCCCTCTCTGTCTTCCCCTCCTCTCTCCATTTCTCTCTGTCCTATCCAACAATGACGACAACAATAATAATAACCACAACAATAAAACAACAAGGGCAACAAAAGGGAATAAATAAATAAAATAAAAATATTTAAAAAAAATTAATGCAATCACCATCAAGATCCCAACCAAAATTTTTAGAATAGAATAGAAGCTATAAATGTTTATCTGGAAATAGAAAAGACCTAGAATTGCCACCACAATCGTGAGAAGATAGAACAGAACTGGAGGCATCACATTCTTAGACCTCAAATTGTATTATAGGGCTATTGTAAACAAAATTGTTTGGTACTGGTACATAAATATATACACTGACCAGTGGAATAGAATTGAGAGCCTAGATGTAAGCCCTCACATCTACGGAGATCTAATCTCTGACAAAGGTGTCCAGAATATTACTGGGAAAGGGAAGTCTCTTCAACAAATGGTGGTGGAAAAAAATGGATTGAAACATGCAAAAGAATGAAACTGAACCACTAAATTTCACCAGACACAAAAGTAAATTCCAAATAGACCAAAGACTTGGATGTTAGATGACAAACTATCAAATACTTAGAGGAAAATATTGGCAGAAATCTTTTCCGTCTAAATTTAAAAGACATCTTCAATGAAAGAATCCAATTACAAAGAAGACTAAGGCAAGAATAAGCCAACATCAAGTTGAAAAGTGTCTGCACAACAAGATAAACCTATACCCAAACAAAGCGACCCCTCACAGAATGGGAGAAGATCTTTACATGCCTTAGATAAGAGGCTAATAACCAAAACAATATAAAGAACTTGTCAAACTCAACAACAAGAAAACAAATTACCCCATCCAAAAATGGAGAGAGGACATGGACAGAATATTCACCACAGAGGAGACTTGAAAGGCCAAGAAAAATATGAAAAAAATGCTCCAAGTCGTTGATTGTCAGAGAAATGCAAATAAAGACAACAATGAGAAACCACTTCCCTCCTGTGAGAATGTCATACACCAGAAAAGAAAGCAGCAACAAATGTTGGAGAAGTTGTCGGAATGAATGAACCCTCTTGCACTGCTGGTAGGAATGTAAGTTTGTCCAACCTCTGTGGAGAACAGTCTGGAAAACTCTCAGAAGGCTAGAAATTGACTTCCTCTCTTGGGGATATATCCTAAGGAACCAAAGACATCCATCCAAAAAGATTTGTGTACACCTATGTTCTTAGCAGCACATTGAAAAAATAATTTATTTATTTATGAGAAATATAGGAGGAGAGAGAGAAATAACCAGACATCACTCTGGCACATGTGCTGCCTGGGATTGAACTCAGGACCTCATACCTGAGAATCCAATGCTTTATCCACTGTGCCACCTCCCAGACCACCTAGCAACACATTTTGTAATAGTCAAAACCTAGAATCAACCCAGGTGTCCAACAATAGATGAATGTCTGAACAAGCTGTGGTTTATATATGCAATGGAATACTATTCAGCTACAAAAAATGGTGATTTGACTGTTTTCAGCCCATCTTGGATGGAACTTGAAGATATCATGTTAAGTGAAATAAGTCAGTAACAGAAGGGTGAATATGGGATGATTTCACTCACAAGCAGAAGTTGAAAAACCAGATCAGAAGAGAAAACATTAAACAGAACTTGGACTAGAGTTGATGTATTGCACGAAAGTAAAAGACTCAGGGGTGGGGGCCAGGGAGTACAGATCCTGGAACAGAATGGGAGAGCACCTAGTGAGGCTTGTATTGTTATGTGTTATGCATGTACAAACTGTTGTATTTACTGTTAACTGTAAAACGTTAAGTCCCCAATAAAGAAATTAAACAACAGAAACTCATAAGCTCATAATAAAGTCATAAGAGATGCAGAAAACTGAAATGGAGAATACAAAAATGCATTTGTATATTTTATTGCCTAAGGAAAGAAATGTGGCTATCTGTTGGAGGAAGAGTGGAAAGAGTTCATTCATAAAGAGGGAGTAAGTTTAAAGATTAGTTACTATTAAAGTATATATGCTTATATACTCTTTCTCTCAATATGACTGTTGAAATACCAACCTCCCCTAACTGTGGTGATACTTGGAGGTAAAGTTTTGGACAACCAATCAGGTTGTGATGAGGTTATGATGATGAATGCTCCATCTTGGGATTAGTGTCCTTATAAGAGTGGGAGGCTGCAGTGGCACACCTTCTTCAGTTCAGGCATTACCATACAAGTTAAAAGTCATGGGCCCAGGGAGTCCGGCGGTAGTGCAGCAGGTTAAATGCACATGGCACAAAGTGCAAGGACCAGCATAAGGATCCCGGTTCAAGCCTCCTGGCTCCCCACCAGCAGGGAAGTCGAACCACAAGCAGTGAAGCAGGTCTGCAGGTGTCTTTCTTTCCCCCTCTTTGTCTTCCCCTCCTCCCTCCATTTCTCTCTGTCCTATCCAACAATGACGACATCAATAACAACAATAATAACTACAACAATAAAAACAACATGGACAACAAAAGGGAATAAATAAGTAAATAAATATTAAAAAAAGGTCACAGGCCCCTTGGAATATACCTAAAATATACCTACTAGCTTTTTCCAAAACGGAGACTCCAAATCTTCATCTGCAATATTCTTCCCTTTAGGTTCATGATTATACAACTATTTGTTCTGCTTTATATCTTAACTCTTTTTCAGTCACCAGGTTCCAGATGCTACCATAATGCCAACCTGATTTCCCTGGACAGATGACCCCACCAATGTGTCCTGGAGCTCTACTTCCTCAGAGTTCTGCCCCACTAGGGAAAGATAGAGACAGGCTGGGAGTATGGATCAACCTACCAATGCCCATATTCAGTAGGGAAGCAATTACTGAAACCAGACCTTCCACTTTCTGCACCTCATAATGATCCTAAGTCCATACTCCAAGAGGGATAAAGAATAGGAAAGCTTTCAAGGGAGGGGATAGGATACAGAGTTCAGGTGGTGAGAATTGTGTAGAATTGTACCCCTCTTATCCTATGGTCTTGCTAATGTCAATATTTCCATTTTATTTTTAAAAATTTCAAAAAAGGGAGTCTGGCTGTAGCACAATGGGTTAAGCGCAGGTGGCGCAAAGCACAAGGACTGGCATAAGGATCCCGGTTCGAACCCTGGCTCCCCACCTGCAGGGGAGTCGCTTCACAGGCGGTGAAGCAGGTCTGCAGGTGTCTATCTTTCTCTCCTCCTCTCTGTCTTCCCCTCCTCTCTCCATTTCTCTCTGTCCTGTCCAACAGCAACAACAACAATAATAACTACAACAATAAAACAACAAGGGCAACAAAAGGGAATAAATAAATAAAAATAAATTTAAAAAAAATAAAAATTAAAAAAAATTTCAAAAAAAAAAAGTCCCCACATGCAGCAGGAAAGCTTCATGAGTGATGAAAGGGTGTGGTAGGTGTTTCTCTTCTTCCTTGCCCTGTGAGTTTCTCTCCATCCTATCAAATAAGTAAATAAATGAATATCTTTAAGTAATATTTTAAAAAGGAAGAGACTAGGGGCTTGCTCTGTCTTTTCACCATCTGAGGATGCAGCACAAAAACAGAAACCTACAAATCAGGGAGATGGTTTTTAATAGACACAAAATCTGTCCACACCTCAAACATAGGCATCCTAACCTCCAGGTATGTGAAAAATACATGGTAGTTGTTGAAGCCACCTAGTCTATTTTTTTTTATAAGAGCCCAGGCTTAGGCAGGTACAGACCAATATGCAATTCATAGTATTGCTAAACTTCAAGCCAAATAACAGGAAGAGATAAAACTGTTAAGTTCTATCCATTGAGATGTGGATAAAGATATAGCAGAGCACAGACCCCAGCTGAACTGAAATGGATAAAGAATGACAGAATAAACCAAGTCCCTGTGTTTTTAAAACTGAAGTTCTTTCCAGAGTCCTACCCCAGTAGGGAAAGATAAAAACAGGCTTGGACTATGGATCAATCTACCAACATCCATGTCCTGCAAAGAAGCAATTATAGAAGCCAGAACTCCCACCTCTTGGTCTATATTCCCAGAGAGGTAAATGACAGGGGAAGTAAATCAGAGGGTTATGTTCCCCCATTCCACCAGGACCCAATGTGTTTGTCACCAGGAATCTTGTTTTTAAACTATCAATGAAAGGAAAACAAATCTGAAAAACACCAGAAGCCAGACATTATTATTTTTTTTTAATCTGAGAGAGAAGAGGAAAATAAGAAAGACACGGAAGTAGTAATAGGTGTTGGGGTGACTTAGAAATAAAGTGAAGAAGGGAAAAAAATATATATATATGATCATCCTATATTGGTTACATTGGGAGAACTATTGAAATATCCAGTGAAGAGGATAGGGACACAGAACTCTGGTGTTAGGAACCAAATGGAATTAAAACCTTATTATTGTATAATTTTGTAAATCAACATTAAATCACTAATATAAATAAAATATACAATTGCTTTAAAAATAAATACAAAATAAAATCAAAGTGTTATTTTTTCAATTCTTAACACTTTATGACATGTCTCAAAGTTACTAGGAGAGTTAATCTTTTTTTTTTAGTTATTTAATAATTATTAACAAGATTGTAAGATAACAAGGGTACAATTCTATACAATTCCTACTACCAAAGTTCTGCATCCCAACCCCTCCATTGAAATTTTCTGTACTCTTTATCCCTCTGGGAGTATGGATCAAAGATTTTTATGGCACACAGAAAGTGGAAGCTCTGACTTCTGTAACTGCTTCTCTGATGAACATGGGCATTGACAGGTGGATCTATATGCCCAGTTTGTTTCTATCTTTCCCTAGTGGGTTGGGGCTTTGGAAAGGTGAGGTTTCAGGACACATTGGTGAGGTCATCTGTCCAGAGAAGTCAGGATAGCATAATGGCAGCATCTGCAACTTGGTGGCAGAAAAGTAGGACAAATTGTTTTATAATCAGTAACCTTGAGGTAGGAATAAAGCAAGTGAAATTACAAATCTTCAAGCGGGAAGAAGCTAGGATGTCTATTTTAGGTATTTTCAAAGGTGTCCATGACTTTAGTAATTTTTGCCTGAGCTTAGTAGCTAATATGCAGGTGGGGGTTTTTAACAATACAATAACCTAACTCATTATAAATGATATAAAACAGCATTAATCTTCCTTAAAGTTGGAATATAAAAGATAGGCTTTTTCTTCATGTATATTGTTTCTTTAAAAAGAAGCATGCATTGGTTATGTAACAAAAGAGTACAAAGTTTAAAACATTTGTCTGCCTATAAGCATTTCATATAAAAGAACATAGAATTACAATGAATATAAAAATTCAATATATATATGTATGATATATATATATATATATATATATATATATATATATTGAATAGATACAGAAAGAAATTGAGAGTGAAGAGGAAGATAGGGAGAAAGTGAGAGGCTTGTAACACTGTGTCACTATCCATGAAGTTTTCCCTCTGCATGTGAGGGCTAGGGTCTTGAACCTGGGTTTTTGCATATGGTAACATGTACACTCAAACTGTGATCTTAACTACTGTTTATATTGCCTCTAAAAATTGAGTTAAACTCCATTAGGATAACATTCATCTAAAATTTATTCTATGTTTCAAATTTGGGGGGAATTATTTTACCATATTCTGCTCTTATTTACTATTTTCATAAGCAAAGTAGAAAAATTAATATGCTAATGGTAGAGGAAAAAAGCATATGAATTCAACCCAATTGAGACAGATATGGAAATCATTAGCTATAGAAAATTGTTAAATCTGAATCCTCAACTGGAGTCAAATTGGACCACTGAATTTAGCCAATTATCTGTGTGTTCAATGAGGAATAAAAAAACAAAACAATGGCAGAACGTATTGGAAATTCAAGAAACATTTTACTGTTGGTTGGATCCCAATAGAGAGATGATAAAACTTCTCGAAAGATGGCAAAGGGGATATGCATTTGCATAACTCCTTCTCTGAAATCTAGTGAAATTAGCTAAAGGATTTTTTTTTTTCAAGGATAAATGGAACTGAGACATTACTACAGCCTAGAAGTATCGGCGGAGGAGTTTTTAATCACTGTCAGGTGCGGCTTCTGAATGAAGCAGGGAACTTAGCACATCTTTGTCCAATGGTGAATTGTGTGAGTGACCCATTGCTTGTTGTAGCTTTTCAAGTCCAAGGGCATCAACTCTCCCATCCCTCTCACACAGAGTGCTTTCTGGTTCTATCTGGTCTTCTAAGTGTTAGTGCCTGCTAAAGGAAATAGCTACTGCAGTTTGAAAATAACTTTCCAATTCAGTCACAGTTACCCTCTGATATATTTATCTACCTTTGCCCTGAGTCTTCCAGCATGAGCTCTGTTCAATCCACTTTTCATTCCATTCTGGTGTAGTTTTTGTTTGTTTGTTTGTTTTGATTTGTATTTTGTTATGCTAAGAAAAATGCTCATCTCACTGTAGAGATCACTTCAGAAACATCTTCCAGAGTCATCATTATTTCCCATGTCACTGTGTGTCTGTCTACTCCTCTGTCATTAAACCCTGAAAAACACAGATTTGTTCATATAATGGAGAATTTCTTGGAAATAATATCTAGAATTCAAACCCCTTTCTTAGGGAGTTAACTTACTAACAAGAATTTCAACAACAGTACAAACACTTGTCCTGACATCCAATCATTAGTGATAGATACAGACTGCAAGAAGACTTTTTAATTTTTATTATCTTTATTTATTATATAGAGACAGCCAGAAATTGAGAGGGATGGTGGTCATAGGGAAGGAGAGAGACAGAGAGTCATCTGCAAGACTGCTTCACCACTCAAAAAGCTTTCTTCCTGCAGGTAGGGACCAGGGGCTCCAACCCAGTTACTTCCACACTGTAACATGTGTGCACAACTGGGTGTCCCACTACCCTGTCCCTGAGTAGAATTTTTGGCTCATGTATCCACTGTGGTATTTGTCCCTCTTGCTTATCAGGCTTCATTTGTGCCATGTCAGGTACAAATCTGACAGAACTTTTAATTTGTACCAGGATCTCCCCAAATTCCTACAACTAGATAAACTCTTCTGTATCCTACATCAGAGTTTGAGCAGATAGGTATTGGGGAAGGGAAGGCTCTGAAGCTTAGATGCTGCATGATTTACTGAAAGATTTCATTGTACACTGTTGACTTTCATGCCAAATACACACTTTTCTTAACTATATCTAAGTAGAAATAAATCAAGAGCAACCTATTTTAAATTTGCAATCATTCAAATGGTATTTGTTAGTGTGAGGCATCATTCTTTCACAGGTAGTGTTTCTCAAAGTTGTCACTTGTGTAAAATTGCTCTCTGGAAGACAAACAAAACAGAAAAAAAGACTCTCCTGAGCTATCTGTCTTTGGGAGTTAAGTACTATAAGTTTGAGATCAGAATTGGAGACGTTTGTTTTCCTTAAATAATCTTATGGAATTAAAGACATTTCCTATTAATTCATGTGTATAACAACAAACAACCACGTCAAGTATCAGCACAATATTCAAGGCATCATTATAATATATGAGTATGAGTGAGTATTCAGCGATACCTGAGATTTTTCAGGTCACTCTATCACACAGTATATGGGACAACAACAACAGGTTGTAGTTGGCTTGATCTGCAGCCAACTTATATTTTTACTGTGTTCATGCCGTGTTTATTAAGTAATTAGTACATTCTAATTGTTGTGTTGATAAACACATTGAAATAAAGAATTTCTTTAAAACTGCACTTAGAACATATACTGTACTCTCCATTCCCTTCTTTCTACACGTCTCTTTCTTTCTTTCTTCTTATATATATATACCAAGCCAACTTTATACACACATCTGCCATTCACTACTAACTTGTTACCAGTTGGCACAGAGTTATTATAACACAAATCATCTCTCTCTCTCTCTCTCTCTTTCTCTCTCTCTCTCAAATAAGGTATAAAGAGAGTGAAATAGACTACAGTACCAAAGCTTCCTTTAATACTGTGGGACCAGGCTCAAACCTGGATTGCATATATGTTAAAGGAATGCACTATACAAATAACTATTTTTTTAGTTGTTTGTTTGCCTCCAGGGTTATCACTGGAGCTCAGTGACTGTATTATGAATCCACTGCTCCTGGAGGCCATTTTTTTTCCATTTTATTGGATAGGGCAGAGATAAATTGAGACAGGAGGGGAAGATAGAGAGAGGGAAACAGAGAGGGGGAGATAGAGAAGAGGAGAGAAAGATAGAGGGAAACAGAGAGGGGGAGATAGAGAAGAGGAGAGAAAGATAGACACCTACAACCCTGCTTCACCTATTATGAAGTGAACCCCCTTCTGGTAGGGAGGAGTGCTAGGGGTCCTTGTGCCAGTCCTTGTGCTTTGTACTATGTGTGCTTAACACAGTGCACCATTGCTTGACCCCTAAAATAACTCTTTAAGACATATATAAATGAGAATCTCTAGCAAAATATTGCCAGTCATTTTTTTTTTCTCACCAGATAGAAGACAGAGAAAACCTAAATTGAGTGTGAGAGTGTTTTTTAGACATCTATCATGGGAAAATAAGCTGTGTTTGGGTATCAACAAGTGTACTGTCACCAATTAACTACCAATAAATTTATTTGGAAAAGAAAAAATAAACGAGAAGAAAAGAAAAGAAAGACACAGAGCCACACAGAGAGAAAAAACTGCAGCACTAAAGTTTCCTTCAGCATGTTGGGAACCAGGCTCAACCCTGTATCATAACCATAACAAAGCAAATGCACTACCCTAGTGATCTATCTTCCCAGCCCAGTTCAAATATTTCTATTGTCCGACTGCTCAAATTGTCATCTTGAACAATTGGAAAAAAATAGATAGGCTTGGTTATGGCTAGTACCTGTGTAGAAAGAATATTTTATCTACCTGTGTATGTATTTATTTACTTATTTCAGAAAGTTCAGTGGTGACAAATAAATAATTGAGCCCAGTTATGACATTTTCAATCAGGACTATCTGTTTCAGAATTTGCCTTTGGCTGAAGAAAAGTACACAGAGATGGTAGACAGTTGGATAATACTTTGACATATTCATTATCCATTAATGTTTCATGGGAATATTGCTATGCCTTTATATTTGGGAATTTTTTTTTCAAATAATAATGCTTGGGGAGTTGGTTGTTTTTAATCCACAGGAGGCAAAGCGACATATAAATGGAAGTTGCTAGGGACCATTGTTTTAATTAACATACAGTTCAAAACTGCAGATCTATGTGATGCTTGCTGCTGTTTAGTTTCACATTGGATTTCCAAGGGTGGATTTGCCACTGAAGTTAAAAGTTTAATGGTATAGACTGAATAAGATGAGAGAAATTTAATCTCACTGTATGATAATAAAAATGAGTTATTATTTCATCTAACAGTTGGATTGTTGAAATAAGGAACTTTCTTCTATAGAAAGTATTTTAAAAGAAAAAAGAAACTTGTTTCTAAGTTTCAGATACTTCACTCTGACCGATTACAATTTGCATGTATATCAATATTTAAAACTAAAATGTCAATCTATCAGGGTTTATCAAAATTAAACACTACCATGAGATTAAAATCACACTAAATTGTTACATTCAACAATTACCAAAAAAGAAAAAAAAAAGGAGTTGCTTCCAAAGAGATAATTTTACTAATTTATGGAGGGGATGAATAGCACCCTGACAGATTTAACCAATTTTACCATGTCTTTAAAAGGACCAAAGGTAGAATTATAAATAAAATTTAATGTTTTCATTTTTGACACACTCCTTAAAATTCTCTGAACCTCTTCACATCAAATCTATCTACAAGCAATAAATATTCATAGGAAGATTTCTCTGGGTAGACTCCTCTCTTATGGGTGGTACATAAATTACTCCAAAAGGAATTGAAATAGGATGTGAAAATATAAAACAGATTCAGAACAGGGCTATGAAAAGATAGAATGACTGGCAGACCAACAGGGCTCTCCTGTAACCATAGTCAACAAAAAGGGACAGTCAGAGTGTAGGCTGTGAACATGGGACAGAAACATATTAAATACTCTTGCTATTCTGCTTTTTTAAATTTTATTTTATTTTATTTATAAAAAGGAAACACTGACAAAACCACAGGATAAGAGGGGTATGACTTCACACAGTTCCCACCACTAGAACTCCATATCCCATCCCCTCCCTTGATATCTTTCCTATTCTTTAATCCTCTGGGAGTATGGACCCAAGGTCATTGTGGGATGCAAAAAATGGAAGGTCTGGCTTCTGTAATTGCTTCCCTGCTGAACATGGGCATTAATAGGTTGATCCATACTTCCAGTCTATCTCTCTCTTTCCATAGTGGGGCAGGATTCTGGGTAATCGGAGGTCCAGGACACATTGGTGAGGTTGTCTGTCCAGGGGAGTCTGGTTGGCATCATGCTAGCATCTGGAACCTGGTGGCTGAAAAGAGAGTTAACATACAAAATCAAACAAATTGTTGAACAATCATGAACCTAAAGGCTGGAATAGTGCAGATGAAGAGTTGTGGGGGTGGGGGGAATCTCCATTTTTGTAGATAGCTATTGGGTATAATTCATTTATATTCCAAAGGGACTGTGGCTATATTAGTTGTTGTTTTTTTTTCCCTGAACCTGAAGTCTGATATGCAGGTGGATCCAAGTTATTGTCTGAGGAGATGATGTCATGACTGGGAAAAGGACCAGAAAGCTGGATCAGGGAAGGGAGTAGCTCCCAAGTATGGGAAAGGTGTATAAATATTGTCGACTGTAAACCCCATTTATTTGATATCATGTGGGGCCCATATTCAGCCTAGCAGCCTATGTGACTTCTGCATCCCTGTAGATCCGACCTCACATTCTGTGGTCATGAGTAGGAATGTTCCAAGCTGCCCCAATATCAGGACCTATCTTCCTCAGGTATATCATAGAGTATGTTGTCCATCCTGCATTCGGAGGATGGAACATTCTCTATCGTTTTTGATCCAAGTTGAGGGCAAGGTACTCTGGAGGCCCATAAAGGGGTCTATTTTGTTGTTTCTGATAGAGATAACTGGTAACAATAAAGAAAGGGGTTTATTCAAGGTTTAGGCCCATCTTGTCTGTTTGGGAATCTCAGGACTCTATGAATAGGGCCCCAGCTGATGGTGTGGCTTGATAGTGAATAAAGAGTCATCATTAAAGTATGCCAGTCTTGCCATTACTCAGCTTTTGCAGTCCTTGCATTGATAAGGTTAGCTTTGGAGTGAGTGAGAGAACTATAATAGGAAATAGGTGAGGAGGGTATCTAAGTCTAAGTAGACACTATTTCATTATGAACTTTATACTGACTCACTGCAGACTATTGTGTACTTTTGCTTTCAGGTATATATTTTGTCCTAATTTATGGACACATGTGAACCTATGTTCTCTCTCACTGAACCTGGTCTATAACTAGGTTTTGGGACTTTTTTAGAAGTGAACCACTTGAAATGGAATTAGAGAATCTTATGAAAGGAAAGATCTCACCCAAGTAATGAGGTTGAAGGGTTGGCACTCCATGACTGATGTCTCTGGACACAGTCTGAATTGAAGCATGTTGAGGTAGTACTCGTGTTGATTAAGTTAGGGATTGGCAGATGCAATATCATTTGGTATGAATTGAGAGAAACGTGCAGGAAAGTGAGCCCCACCCTAAAGTTTCCAGGACTGGGGGAAATATAAGCTCTATAGAGGAAGTGGGATGTTCTTGCTGTCTCGGAGTTTAAGAAGGCAATAGATAGTTATTGCTGTAATCACATTATTTGGCAATTGGGTTAACTTTGAAATATCCCTTCATTAGAATTTGCTGTATCATACACAACATCACCATAATGTATATCCTTTGGCATTATTTGTATATAGCTGTGCCACCGGTGGCTTCTGTTCTCCCTGGTTTAAGCTTTTAAGAGAGTCAACATATGGAAGATTTAGCCTATCGTCTGTGCATTAAAAAGTTTGAGACATTCAATCAATTTTCCCCTCTAATATTAATTAAATAGTGATTTATATGACTATAAATTAATAGAAGTATACATAAACACCATTCCCACCACCAAAAGACTGCATCCCACCCATCCTGCCCCCGCCACCCCCCGACCCCGTAAAGTCGAACATCCACCCTCACCCTCACCCCATAGTTTTTATTTTGGTGCAGTACTCCAGGTCTTCTGCTTTTTATATTTTAGATTTCCTTGGTTTTCCTCTTCTCTCTGGCTTTGTCTTCATTTTGTGCTCCGAGTTTCCCTTTGTTGGCGCATTTGTACACATACATACAAATTAAAATATCAGTTGTATGTTGACAAATGTTCTAATAGATAATAGTGTGCTCAAAATAATAACAACAATCATGCACCCTGTGATTATTGCTATTTTTAAGTGAAATCTGTGACAGCAACATGATGAACAACAGGAGAGAGGAATCAAGAATATGCTGAATTGCCTCACTACTCATTGATATTATAAGAGGAGAAACATAGAACTGTACAAAATGCATAATTAAAGTCTGAAAAGGGACAAGAAAGAGTGGAAGGCAAACTATGAAACAAAGAACATATGCAATAAATAGATTTAAAAAATAGTTGGGAGTGCCATAGCCATACTGAGATGTTGTCATGTATCAAAAACTTAGGATTTAACATAAACCCCCAGTTCTGTAAGCACATGGGATATCCTAGTGAAGTTTCCCCACATATAATACAATTTTCCCATGTGTATTCTATTGAAGTGTACTTCTAATGTATGTAACTGCTAGCCACACAGTGTAGGTCATAGGTGTAGCTTTGACTGTTCTTTGATCAAGCAACACATGTTATTTGTGGTAAGTCCACAGTGAAGAAATAGATTATATTCCCTTTATTTATTTAGAATAAACTCTATTTTACCAAATGTACAGTTCATTTTCAATTATCTTCAGTTCTTTACAAATATGTTTCTTGTATCTCATGAACAGGTGGAAAAAAATCTACAAAAGATTCTTGTATTCTACTCCTTAATATATTTCTGTTGTATGCTTTACATTGGTTTGGTCTAGCTCTCCCCCTGTCAGGAAAATTGGTTTAGTCCTGCTAGTTTCGCTGGCCTGCTTGTCCCCGCCCCAAAGAACCCCGACAGAGTTCGAGACTTCTTGGCACTGCCATGTGAGAAGGATGCAGGAGAGTTCTGTTTGGTGATTAGTTTGAGTTAGTTTATGGATCGTTGTTCGTGAATAAAGAAATACAGCTTCTCATCCCAGCTGTGTGTCCTCGAGTCTCTGTTACCCGCCCGTGAAGCCAGCCAGGATAAAACAACATATTTCCAATTTTTTTTCTTTGATATACTTTTCCCTTGTGTCTGTTTTCTTGAAATTTATTTGCTACACACACACACACACACACGCACGCACACACACACACACACACACACACACACACACACACACACCTTATCTATTGTCTTGGATCCTAGACTCTGTTACTTACATTTACATGCTATGTTTAAATAGGTTCCATTGTTTCCTTTGTTTCCCATAAACTGATAAGTCGCTCTAAAAACTGGATCCGACTCAGGCTCCATTTTTTTAGCAAGAGTCCTTCACGTGTATATATCAGGAGCATTTCTTATACTGAACCACAAAGTCAGCTCCTTTACTCTCACTCACAAACTAGACACTGAAGCACATTTGTTCATTTATCTCACTGTGAATTTGCATTGTCCTTTGTCCTAAAAATGAATCTGCTTTCTTAGGATTGAGCTATCTGGTCAAAGCTAAGCCTATTCCTTGAAATGACCATTCTCACTATCTGTTCAAATCCTGTGATAGTATTATATCATGACTCAAGACAAATACACTCATAAACAAAGAGGTTGTGTCTTTTCTAAAGTGAAGAGACTATAATCAAAAGAGACTGTGTAGCACTGGACACTAGCTTTTAGGTAAGGATAATAAGGAAATCTATGTTCATTTGAATTCTTCTCTAATACCACCTTTGTAGATACATCACACTATACAAAAATGCTGTAGTGGCCATCCTAAAAATTGAAATGGTCTATAATAAAACAGTCAAGCTATATTGAATATCGACTCCTTTATTTTCTTACTGTCTCTGTGACCTTGAAAAAGTCACTTAACCTTGTTTTCATCATCTGTATAATGGAAGTGGCATTGCACTCCCGAGATTGTTTTAAAAGCACACTGTGCTAATTAAAGAATGCACTGCACTTAAAACTGCAGAGCAAAATGCAAATTGATAGTTATCATTAGGTAGCCCCATAAGTACATGTGAGATTTCAATAGTAGGCTATTCTAAATGGGACCCAGCCTGCATAAGAATTGAAAGAACAAAGAGAATAAATGTATTCATTATGTGCCAAGAACTTCATATTTAGGAAGAAACAGATTATTTAATGAAGTGTGTATGTTTGACTTTTTCCCCTAAGATCAGTTTCAATTAATTTTAAATACATTAATAAGATAATTTATTGCATGTTATCTTATTTACAGCACAGAAAAATGCTATAAGAAGATTCTTATCCTTTCAGAAAGTAAAGGAAACTGAGATTCAGAGATGTTATGAAACTTTCTTTACATCAGTTTATACTTCTCTCTATCAGAAAGACCTGGTGGCTGTTGATATTTCTTGCCACTACTACAGAAATTAAATAAAGTGACTGGCAAAAAAAAAAATCTAGGAATAAATGGTGAAAGCTGTTATGTTGATTATTAAAGAAAATAATCAGTTGAATAAGCTGGTGTCCCCAAATCACCAATTATCGTATACAGAAAAAAAAGAGTGAGATTACTCAGAGGCCATGAGGTGACGTGGGAACTGTATTAGGTACTTGGATACCCATAGACAAGGTTAATAGAAAAGTAATTGCTAGACCTAACCACTATGGGCAATTGTCTACATGCAATTCGAATCAACAAACAGTTATTAAACCTCTCTGAACTTCTCTAATACTTGCTGTCTGTGCTGCTTATTTGGTACTTACGTTATGCTGTTTTGGATTGTTAATTAACTTCAAGCATACATCTGCCATCTCCATCAAATGAGGCCCTTTAACAGCACCAGCCTTGGCTCTGTCTAGAAGACTAACTTTTCAAAAAGACTGTTTTTAAGCTTCCTCCTTCCCCATGCACACTCCCCATGAGAAATTTCAACTCAATAGCCTACAAGGTCCCTGGATTCAGCCTTTCATTAGACCTTCAATTTTACTTCTTCTGCATAACAAAAGAAGGCATGGTCAAGTTATCTTAATGAAGAAGTAACACATAAAGTCTACTTTCCCAAGTTTCTAGTAAGATAAATAGACCTTAATGCAAGTGGCTGCCTTTTCAACTTCTAAATTATGAAGTGGATATTATAAATTCCCATTAGAGTCCCTCCTGTCTCTCTCTCTTTTCTCTCTGGTAGGCAAGGCAGTGTTCTCCCTAGCAAGCTTCCTGAGTGAATAGTGAACTCTGAATAAACCAACAGCATCCCTATGAAACACCTCTGCTACAGGTAACATGGATATCTTGTTTACTATGATGCCTCCTGAGGATGAAGCCTCCTATAGAGTGTACCACTGGAGTTTCCTAACAGCTCTTTGATGTTACAAAATAAAAAGAAAATCAATCCTGAACTGGTTCATTTAATGCTGATTTTTATAGAATTATATATTATATTAAAAAAAAAATATATATATATATCAAAATTCACTCAACAACATAGGAAACCTTAAAGTACACTACATATGTACTGTGTAATTTTTTTTAACAGACTCTTCTGCATACCTATTATTGAACTGAAAAATTTTTAGTGGCACCTTGTATTGAAACTTCAAGGAACACACAACTAAATCATACACCAGATTTATTTAGTTGCCAAAAATGTTAATATAGCATGGGCAAACATTACCGAACGCTGCTACAATAACACCCAGCCCAAATAGAGTTTATTTAAATAATGAGAATATAATGGAACAGGAAATATGATCATTTTCATAGATAACTCTAATGAGGCAATCACATTTTTGTGTGTGTGTGATTAATTCCTGGTTAAAAAAAAAGTTTGTGTTTAGTAAAGGATTATCCAACAGACTCTATTTAACATGGCAAATTTCATTAATCTCAAAGGAGTAGTTGGTGCTGCTTCAAAAATATAAAATACTTTATGATGTTACTAATTAAAGTGAGAAATAACACAGAGGCCAATTTTCATTGCTGCTAGTCAACACTGATCCCTAACGGCTAGAAATGCAAATAGCTTTTATCACTGGGTTCCCAACTCCGGATGCTAGATCAATTTTTAACCTTACAAAGTCAACTGGAAAGGGATTTCTGCTCTGAATTCTCTGTGATTCAACAACAAATAGCATTTATAAATGATATCCCTAACTCTAAATTGAGTGTCAGTTCTGTTGCTTAGTATTTTGTCTTTTTATTTCAAGACCCAGATGTAATTTTAAACTCGTCACAAAAGTTCAATTCCTAACTTTAATACTGGATCAGTGCCTCCATCCTTTCAAACATGAATTCAACACTGCTACAGCCAGCAATTCCACTCCCTGTGACAGGGGAGGTGGATGAGTTCCTGAACCCAGTCAAGTAGCTTTACTCCTGCTTCATGCCAACTACTGACTCACAGTTTGGAATTCTAATTATCATTGGTCCTGCATTATCTTTCCTGGTACCCCCCTGCTGTTACAGCTGACCTCTTTCACCTCAAAGAGTTGTTTAGCTCTAACACTATTTGGCTCATTCCCTGGGAAGAATTTTGTTCAGGTGACAGAAGCTACATTATTTAAAATGACTATGTATACTATTGCTGGGCAATCTGAAAGAGAATCCAGTAAGACATTTAGCCAAGTAAGTCAGAAGCTTGCTGGCTTTTTCACTGCCATAGAGTGGACTGTCAGAAAAGTCATAGCAATTTATTTTTCTGGTTTTTGATGCAAAAATGCAACTTTTCCGACAGCCCAATATATAACACCTAAGAAAATTGCAAACTGGAAACAATTCAGAATTACTCACTGAATATGTATTAGTCAAGCCTCACTTTAAAATTGTTTTCTGATTATGTTTTAAATATAGTTAATAAGAGTACAGTCAAATTTAAAAGCATTAAAAAATCATGAGGGTAGGAGAAAGCAAGAGTATTTCTGATAGGTGCTATCAAAGAGAGTTCTGTAAACTCACAAATGTTCTGGTATCATGAGGCTTCCCATAGTATTAAACTATCTGGAGGGCACCGTCAATATGAGAGACAGGGCTGCAATTTGATATGTGGAGAAATTTGGTGTATAAAGTGATTTAAGTGTGTCTTCATACTTAGGATTAAAGAAAAATCTATCCCCCATGATAACCCCACATATCTAAGCTCTTTTTTTAAGCCTTATATTTAGGTTCCAGTACCTCATGAAAATTGTATTATGGTATCATTCAAGTTCCCACACCCTCTTCCCATGTAAGATGTTACTCATTTGCAAATTAAGATTGCAACCCTCAATGTATTTATGGTTCTGAGTGCTCTGGTGCTTAGTTATTTCTACAATGCTTTAGTTGGTAAAGGCTCTATTTTCAAGAGCAAATGCAGTGCTGCTCAGAAATAGGCAATACCTTGTAATGTCTAGCCTAGTTAATGGATCATTAAAATATATGAGGTGATTCTGGACACTGTCGGTGAGACATATGCTGGATCCGTCTGGCCCTTGGCATCATCTGCCAGACAGAGGAGTTATCATTGGCCTCTACTGGGTCATAAATATTTGTACACAGCTGCACCTACCCTGAAAATATATCAGAAATGTACACAAAGTAGAGTCAGGTGACGTCCTAGTACTTAGATATTTATGTTATTGATGGAGTTACGTAGAAGTCACAGAACCTTGGAAATAAAGACATGAACTCTATCTCTGATTAGAAGTTTAGTTCTAAGAGATGAGAACCAAAGAGCATAATAGCAACCAGAATAAAAAGAATGGTGATAGGGCTGTTGAGGAAATCTGTAACAAATGTGGAAGAAACTTAAAATTAAAACAGCAACACATAGACTTGTAAAATAGGACCAGGAATCACTGGACACGACACTTCTGATGAAGGTATTCTGTATGACTGCCGAAACACATCCCAACCCAGTGCTACAGATGATGCGTTTGTACCTAGGGAGAAGCAGAACTATGATTGTGATGGAATTCTAAACTCTGAAAGCACTACATTCCAAGTTATATGAAACTAGTATACATTCTATGACCCTGATTTCATACAGATACATAGAAGGATAATGCTTTTTTAGTTTTGCAAGTAACTGGATATAAAATCCATGATGTCTGTACATCATACTGCTACTTAGACAACGGTGACTTGGGGGCCAGTAAGTGGCACACCTGGTTGAGTGTATATTTTACTATGCTTAAGACCACCCCACCCCCAGCTCCACTGCCCCAGTTCAAGCATCTGGTACTTTCCTGCAGGGGAAAACTTCATGAGTAGTGAAGCAGTGGTTTGCATATCTCTCTTTGTCCCTATCTCCTCCTTCCTTCTCAATTTCTCTCTATCTCTATCCAATAAATGAATAAAATAAAGCAGTCACTTGAAGAAGTTTGCAAAAAAATACAAATTTCTAGTTTTCTAACCCCCCCCCAAAAAAACTATTTAACAGGATCAGGATTCTGGCAAAATATAGTGGGGTATATTAGTGGTGCTTCATGTCTGGTGTAATAAGGAGCAATTTTGAACACTAGTACCCAGATTCTTTCTCATTCATAGTGTGGTCCATATACCAGTAGCTGCAGCACCTCATGGGAGCTTATTAGAAAGACAGGATGTCAAGTCCCAGTCCAGACAGGCAGACTCAGAATCCCCAGATGATACACATGCGAATTAAAGTTTGAGAAGTCATAAGTTCTCAGAAGTTGTTGATAACTTCAGGAATCATTATTCTGATACAAACACTAATTTGGGTTTCCTGAAAAGCTAATGTTAAAATCTCTAATAATAATAGTAATTATCTCCAGTAACTAGCATAGAAGGTGAGACTGCAAAGGTAGTGGTGGGTGGTCAAGACGCACTTTTCTCATTTTAACACCAAAGGATAAAAGAACAATTTGTATTCTCATTTAAGGTGACCTTGGAGATTCTGACAAATACTTGAGGATAAGTTATTCTTTAAAAACAGGCCTGCATCCTTCTAAAGAGGAGGGTTTAGAATGACTGAGATTTAACTTGCAATGCAATTAAATTTGTAAGCAGAGGCAGATGAAGATTGGGACATTTAAATTGTGGCATCTGCAGATTAAAATTAAGCATTTGGAGTTCAGGAGTCAGGATGTGTGATGTTTATTGCCTCAATGTTATCTAATATGAAAATGAAGAGATGATGTATACAGTTTATTTAAGCTCAAAAGAATACCCCCCAAATGATGAATTTTCTGAATAGTAAGGATGGTTGCCTTCTCTCTGCATGATTTCAGTTGAAGAGATCTGGCATGCTCACTGATGTGGGCCCTATTACACCAAATCACTACCAGCTGTCCTCCATTTACTCATTTAAACACTGTCACTTGTTTGTAGCTGCCGAGGCTATTTACAGAGCCTGTCACTTTCTGTGACTTTTCATTATCTGCTTAATTCTTTCTACAAAAAAAAAAAAAAAAAACTGTACTGGCATGCCATTGTGGCAATGCCAGATGCATTCCTTTATTCCTTATGCCTCAGAGTAGCCAAGATGCTGGGCAACATACTCTGTAGCCAACACCAGTCTATGCTACAAGCATCCCTTTTCCTTCCTTAGTTGTTTTGCTTTCTGTACTCCCCCCCCCCATTCTGTCTGTTAACTTTTTTTTATACTGATTTTCTACTATTGCTTATTCATGCATTATTTATACATTTAAGCAATGCACAGAAATAAATTCCATAAGAACCAACCAAATGTTTTCTCCTCTGCAAAGTGACTAAAATAGCACCTGGCAAAAGTAGGTATTTCAGAAATGATGGGCATTACTGCATATTTTTTTATAGAAAGCTACGGATTTTGTTGTTGGAAAAATCATGACACGCTTTTGCATATAAAAGAAGAAAGAGGGTCAAGTGGTGGCATGCCTGGTTGATCACACACATTACAGTGAGAAAGGACCCAGGTTCAATCCCCCAATCCCCACCTACATGGGGGATAAGTTTCACAATTGGTGAAGCAGTGCTGCAGATGTCTCTCTCTCCCTTGCTACCTCCCCCTTCCTCTTAATTTCTGGCTGTTTCTATCCAATAAATAAATATAATAATAATAATAACTTAAAAGAAGAAAAACAGAAAATTATGTCATAAATTTTATGACAACCCAATAGATGCCAAGTTACTATGGGGGAAGAATGTAGTAAATAAAGTATAAGAGAGTCCTTATCATTTGTTTCTAAAACTAACTACACCAATTTCTGGGTTCAATTTCAGTTGAAAATGTCCAGCCTTTATTAATACATTATGACTACAGGATGATGACAGTACTGTAGACCTTTGTGAGTATGGGTACAGGGGCTCTACTAAAACTGTAAGGGTTGTTTTCACTTCAGAAAGAAAAGGACTTTCTGGGTTTTCTGACTTTGATTCAAGTTGAGAAAAAATAATTAAAAACACTTCAGAGTGAGGTTTTTGTGGCAGTAGAGTATTAGAGTTGTGAGGTGTAAAGTCAAGCAGAGTTGGGAGAGCAGATAAAAGCTTTAATCAGGAGAGAAGAGTTAGGAGTGGCAAACTCACCATGGCGGGTTAGGGGGACTAGAGTGGAGGGCTACATCTAGAATGGGCTGGGGGCCTTTTTATATTGTCCAGAACTTGTTTGCTTTCGGCATGGAGGTCCCTAGAAGTCAATATTGCCCCAAATTTTATGGCCCAATTCTAGTTGGAAATGTCCAGAAGTGTCCTTTTGGCCTGGGTGTCAGTATAGTTTTAGTTCTAGTTGAAGATGCTTGATGTAGGCGTTTCAGCAAAATAATCTTTTCCAGTGAGATTAGGGAGGTCACGTCTCCACATACTTCCTTCACAGAGCAAGCCCGGTTATTCATTGCTGTTAGTACAAAGGCATCAAATAAAAAGAAGGTGAGTGAGAGCACTTAAATAACACAAATAAATGACCACGGCCACTAAACAATACTAACTTAAAACATTTATTCTGTGTCTATTCACCACCTCCATAAGTGCATATTCAAAACTTTGATAACTTTCTATGCTTCTCCCAAACACTTTCTACTTGCTCCAAGCTCAGAGAAGGAATTCTTAGATGAGAAAATTTCAATACTAATTAATACAGATTGAAGTGGCACAGCCCTTTGGCATGGAGGTTTAGAAAATTAGGTTGAAGTCCATTAACGCAACCCACAGCATATGGCTCTGATGGCTTTTTTTTTTTTTTTATGTATACATAGTGTGGATTCATGTAGTCAACTCTGCTCCTATTTACACACTATCACATCATATATCTGTCCTCATCACTTAAACTCTAGCATCTTTCAGAAAAGTTTCACTCTCTGTTTTTCTATGGCCCCAGTCATAAATACAATTTGTTGAAATATCATTCTAAGAAGTCAAAGGGTACTGTGAAGATAGTTCAGCATTAGAGCATAGGAGTAGCTTCCTAAAGTTCCAGACTTAATCCCTGGTACTGTAGATGCCAAAACTGAGAGGTGATCTGGACTCTTTCTTCTCCTAACTATCTCTCATAGTATAAATAAAGATTTTTTTATATTTATTTGTATTTATTTCCCCTTTTTTTTGGCCCTTGTTTTTACTTATGTTTTTTTAGTTATTGTTGTTGTAGTTGATGTTGTCATTGTTAGATAGGACAGAGAGAAATGGAGAGAGGAGGGGAAGACAGAGAGGGGGAGAGAAAGACAGACACCTGGGGGAGAGAAAGACAGACACCTGCAGACCTGCTTCACCGCCTGTGAAGCGATGCCCCTGCAGGTGGGGAGCTGGGGGCTTGGACTGGGATCCTTATGCCTGTCTTTGCTTCACGCCACATGCGCTTAACCTGCTGCGCTACTGCCTGACTCCCTTAAATAAAGATTTTTAAAAGATGCATTTCCTTGTTTATGTAGATGAACCATTAAAAGCAAAGTAGTATTTCATGACACACAAAAATTAATGAAATTCATATTTCAAACTTTGAAATTATCTATTGGAGCTCAACCATCTATTATCTCTTTCTATTTCACCTGAGGCAGGTTAGTAATTGTGATAAGAGACCATACAATCTGTGAAACCAAAGGAATTTGCTCTTTGGTTGCAGAAAATGATTGTTGTTCCCTACTTCTGTGTAAGGGCTGTATCACCTTCATCAATGACCTGTCTGTCAGGCTTAGTGAGATGCTTGACTTGAATATACACTTTATATGTTAAAAACTATGGGAATAAAAAGTGAAAGAAGTGAGGCGTTTATGTTAATGTGCCATTGTGTGTAGGCTTATCCATCTTCCCAGAATTCCTTGTCTATCTTTGCTCCTCTTAAATTTTGACTATTTGAATAAAACTTTCAATATTGGGTTGAAGAGGTAGCATAGGGGTTATTAAAAAAGACTTTTGTGCCTGAAGCAACAAAGATCCAGAATTCAATCCCCAATACCACCATAAGTCAGAGCTGAGCAGTGCTCTGAAAAAAAAATCAAACAAACAACAACAACAAAAAAAACACTTTCAACATTTGGAATCTTCTTCTTCTAGCGTTTGCCCTTCTTCCGTAGCCAGTCAACAGTGTCAGGTTGAAAGCTGTCAGGAGCTGCTTGTTGCTGGCTTTGAAAGTGACTGGGATCCATGTGGATTCAGTCCGCTAGGAAGGATTGTCAGTTTCCCCAATGAATGGGTACTCACGGGATGCACCACGAGAAGGTCGATCCAATGCATCCCATTTGGAATAAAAAAGTGTAACAATTCTCAGAGTAATTGAATACAACACTTCTCTTACTCTGAATTGTATTACATAGCTATATGCCTACTAGTGAAGTCCTAGAAAATATTGTAAAGCAAATAATGTCATATTGATAAAACTTACAGTTGACTGAAATCTGTAAGGAATTTAGTACCTACTGCTGGCATCTTAGTATTCCTAGGCAACAAATATATAGAAGTCAACAGTAATACTATTTTGTTCCTCATACATCTACATAAATTCCTATTAATTTCTCAAACTCAAGTATCAGTGATATTTTCACCTTCATAGAAATAATTTAAATGTTATTCCTTTTTTAAATTTTTTTAAATATTTTATTTTATTTATTTATTCCCTTTTGTTGCCCTTGTTGTTTTATTGTTGTAGTTATTATTGTTGTTGTCGTCGTTGTTGGATAGGACGGAGAAAAATGGAGAGAGGAGGGGAAGACAGAGAGGAGGAGAGAAAGACAAACACCTGCAGACCTGCTTCACCGCCTGTGAAGCGACTCCCCTGCAGGTGGGGAGCCGGGGTTCGAACCGGGATCCTTATGCTGGTCTTTGTGCTTTGTGCCACCTGCGCTTAACCCACTGCGCTACAGCCCGACTCCCATGTTATTCCTTTTTTAACACACTTTTTCACTGCTTCCAGATCCTATAGAGAAAAATCATTCATAGGTTTTCTTTGCAAACACAAACCACTGAATTGCCCTGATGAAAATTATTGACTTTTCAAAGTGCCCATCTTTAATTTTTTTATATCATGGTCAATAGCTCTCCTAAAGAAACCATGTGAGAGTCGTAGCTTCTAAAGTAAGTGGTTTTATTATTTTCACTTAACTAAGCCTATTGACCTACATATCATGTCCTTTTATTTCTTAGAGAAAGAAAATAATATAAAATGTCCCCCTGGACTCTTTTAGTTGAAGAAATAGTGTTATGTAATTGTTCGATATGTTTGGAGGCATAAGAAATATAGTGCTTTTTATAAATGTGATTTTTTTTTCCAATGAAGTTTGCTTTGGGTTAATCCAATGTCTCAGTCAAGTCTGCTAATGACAAGGAAAATTAAGTCTGTCTAAATTAGCCAGAAATTGAAATCAATGGAAAGACTCTAGAGGATTGGGAACAAAAATAAATAAATAAATAAACAAAACCCAAATCAGACTGGGTAGTACAGACAAAGCCATAATATCATGATAACCTAAAAAGAGATCACACCTATAAATTATAGAAACTGCCCTTATGTCTTGAGATAAATGGTGTCACCTTAAAAGTCCATAATTTGAAATCCTAACCCTTAAGGTTTCAGATTGAAGTCTCACTTGGATATAGATTTGTTGCAGATCTCATCAGTTAAGAAAATTTATAATCTGATATTACTGATGTCACATAAATTAATTCAATACATTTGAAGGGCTTATGGAACAGAATCATGCCTATAGGGAGACTGCAATGTGAGGAAAGAGAAAGAGAAAGGTGGGGGAGGGAGAGCGAGAGGGAGAAAGGGGGGGAACATAGGGTTCTATAAACAAAGAATGCAAGACATTGCAAGTAAACATCAAAGGGGTAAGAGGCATGGGAGAAATGAAACATGCCTGAACTTTGATCTCAGATCCAGTTTGCAGGACTGTGAGACAATCAATTTGTATTGCTTATGCCACGCAAGTACTGTGTTATGGCAGCACAGAGACAATCACACTCCTGATTACTCTTTACTACCTTAAAACCTGAACCAAAGACAAAATAATCTCAGTATCTTTTTGTTCATTCTTATAATTTAGAGCCCCAAGACTAAGCATTCAATACAATAAGACTAAGTCACATGAGCTAGCTCTGTTATCAGGAAGATAGGAATAAAGACTATTCAGTTTTTGTTCAGCGTCTGGAAGTAAAGACAAGACTGTCCCCATAAGAAAAAGATCTTACATGTAGGAAAATACTAAAGTGCTGTAAAAACAGTAACTTGAGGTTCCTGTGAGGGGTTGTCAGGGGACTACCTGAGGAGAGACTCCTGGAGAGTGCTGGAAGAACATTAGTAAGCAACCTCTATCCCTGCACCCTGCAAGTATCCTGGAAGAGGGGCAGATGCCAAGATATCTTTATCCTGCACCTGTATCTCCCCTTTCTAACTGGCTAAGGTCATAAAATGCAGATGGATGCAGATGTATACATCTGCAAATAATGGCTAAAGTTAATCTTCTCAGAATCTACCTTGGCACCCCCAGAACCCACTTTAAAAGTAGGAGGACAGGGAAATGAAGGGGTTTTTTTTTCTCTCTCTCTCTTGAGGGCCTACATATATTTGTGCAACTCTCTCTCTCCTCTGAACTGTCTCTGTTTTACTTTACTAAATACTCATCTCCCTTAAAAAGTCAGTCTCTTCTGTTTTTTTTTTTTTTCCATGTGGATATTTATCTAGAATCCTATCAATCAAACATAAAGGGGACTCTTATATTTTTTTACCCTGATCCCTCTATCTCCCCAGTAATAAGGCTAATATTATAGAATATCCAATTTGGCAAAGCTATTGGAGGCAATTTAAATGTACCACATAGTTCTTCAGTGGTATGAAATCCTTTTTTGATGGCAATTATTCCTTTCTAAGAAGACAGAATAGTGAGAGAGGCAAAGGGTTAATTGACATCTTCAGCATTAGAGAAAAGAACTCTACATAATCACCAGTTCCACTGTGCTCAAAATCAGATATGAGGAAACCTTGTCATTCACTCAATGGAAGAAAACAACAAGTACCAGGTGAATTATAGTCAAATATCCAGTACTAAATAAAAGGAAGCATAGAAGACAGACACTGAGACAAAAATTGGAATGAACAGAAAAGTCTTGATGCAGAATTTACATCTGAGGTAAGGACTAATGTTTGAACAGGGTTTGAAAACAAAATAAGAAAGAATCATATTTCAGAAGGAAGGGTATAGTCACTTACTAGTTCCTGAGGGTTGTTATTACAAATTAGCATAAACTGCATGGCCTAAAATGAGTGAAATTTATTCTCTCACAGTTCAATAGGTCAGAGATTCAAAATGTAGGTTCCCTTCTTGTGGCTCTGAAGGATACTGTATTCTAATACAATCTCCTAGCATCTAGTGGTTGCTAGCAACCCTAAATTTATAAAATATATCACTTGAGCTCTTTTTGTCATTCTATATCCTCCTTCTATGAGTATCTCAGTCAGTATCTGTATATCCTCTTCTTTCCTTGCAGGCACTAATTACAAAATGGAGAGCTCACCTGAGTTAAGAATGATCTTATTTTGATTTGTCTAATTATATTTGCATAAGGTCCATTTCTAAATAAGGTCACATTCTGAAGTTTTAGGTGGAAATGAGTTTTTGGAGCGCATCCTTCAACCCATTATAGTTGCTAAAATCCTGTATGATATATTTTTGCCACTTTGCTATAATTGTAAAATCTGTTTTCACAATTCAACTTTCACATTGTATTTATAATTGGTGATTCAAGGATCTGTCAGACTTCATAAGAATATTAGCTCCTTGACACAGGAAATGATGCAAGCTTAGCATCTAGTCCAGAACCTAAACAATCAATAAATACTCCTTAAAATATTTAAGATGTGGGGATGGAGAACCAATTAAAACTTAGTTTCCTCAACTAAGTTAACAATCAAGTCACTCCCAAAACATGACTCCCCCTTTTTGTAAAGAGCTCTATTTCAGAATATGTCTTGATGTAGTCCATAACAATGTACAAATAATAAACTTAGGAGAAGGTGGCCTAGGGCCTAAGAGGCAGTCTAATGGTTATGCAAAAGACTTTCATACATGAGATTCAGATGCCCCAGGTCAATCTCTAGAACCACCATAAACCAGAGCTGAACAGTGGTCTGGAATCTCTTTCTCCTTCTCAAACTCTCTCTCTCTCTTTCTCTCTCTCTCCCCTTCCCTCCCTCCCTCTCTCCCACCCCTCTCCCTCTCAATATTAAAAAATATATTTAAAAAAGAGAAGATAAGGGGGCTTCAAATATGGTCACCACCTGTTTTCTTCCTACTATTTCCATTTTTATTTTTATGATAACAATAATTATAATCCTTCTTGATCAAAAGAGAAAGGTTACTGATTGCAGAATCCATAGCCACATAACTCACATAATTTGCAGGGGGAAAATCCCTTTAAAAACCGACATACATGTAGTAAAATTCCTTTGTAAACTTTGAAAATTTAGAAAATACTAGATTATTTTCATTCTGGAAATTAAGTATAGCTTTATAAATTCAGAAATATTATAGAAAAGTGGTGGCACAGCAAGTAGAGAAAAACTTTACAAGTGTGAGAACTCAGACTCAATCTCCTATCCCAAGCCCATCCTCATCTGCAGGAAAGAAGCTTTACAAGTGCTGAAGCATTGCTGTAGATATCTATCACCTATCTATCACCTATATGTGTCTTGTCTGTTTGTCTGTCTATCTATCTATATGTCTGTCTATCTGTCTGTCTATCTATAATCTATCTGTCTAATCTATCTATCCTTTATTATCTATCATCTGTATATCTTCTATTATCTATCATCTATCTATCATCATCATTATTTATCATCCCCCCCATTCCCTTCAATTTCTCTCTGTCTTAAATAAATAAACACATGGAGAAAAGAAACTATGAAGCAAAAAAAGGAGTTTTAGTGAACTGTAATTCCACAGATAGTTCTGTAATATTACTAATATCACCAACATGTTCAATGTTTTGACAAAGGAACCTAGATTATGTGCAACATTAGACAGTGTGCGGTTGTGTGTCTGTCACTCAAAAGTACGAGACCTAAAATTCCAGGTGTTTTGAGTGCTTGGCTCTCATCTGTCATGAAAAGCACTGTGGAGGATGTGCAGCTATGGATTACTAGTAGTCTTGCCTTAAATTAGCAGGTGGCAGGTGTAGACCCAGATGGAAATAATTTGAGTGAAACATCAACAGCATTTACCTCTGCAAGTATGGAAAATGACCAACCTCAATTTACAGGAGTGGCAACTTAGGTAGAGAGAGGTTAAGATACTCCCCAAGGCTGGTAAGTCAATAAATGGCAAAACATGCACATTAGTTGAGATTTTATTTCAAAGGCCATGTTCTTCCCACAACTTCTAGATAAATTCTTTCCTGAAAAATGTTTTATAGCAACTTCTCTGCTGCATGTAGATGACCCCACTGGGTGAAAATAGGCAGGTGCATTCTAGAACATACTAAGTAGTATCTTCCTCCAAGGAACAAAGTATAATAGTAATGACTATATATCTCACTTGCATAGGTAGACTGGCATTATGATTTTACCTATAAATTATTTATCAGTAATACTTTAACATAGTCTCTTTAATTTTTCTGATATGCACACCCTTTTATTTTCATTACAGTTTCTTAAATACTAATTTTACTTATTTCATGTAAGTTGATAGAGACAGAGAGAAACAAAAGCTCTACTCTCATGTATACATTCCAGTTCTCTGTCAGTTGAGCTTTTCCCTCTGCTGCATCTTAAAATATTTTCTCTAGTCTTTCCAACTAAATACTACAGTAAAGGGTAAAAAAATGGATTTCAAATAATCTAAAGGTAAACTAAAATAGTCTGTGAAACATTAACTATATATATTCGTAAAATAGCCACTTAATCAAATCAACACAGGTGCGCTTCATTTAGCTCAAACACTTTCATGAGAGCACCCAATGGTTAACATGAGCCTACTAACATCATTTGGCCAAGTCTGAATAAAGCAACTCTTAGAAAGAAGCATCATTGTTATAAACTCTTTAAACCCCCATTTCATGTTATATTTTCTTCCAAAGTAACAAGTAAGCTCTTTCTAGCACTGAGGAAATAAATTGCTTGCTCTGATAGTCTTGTCTAGGAACTCCTGTACATCATCCAACCTCACATATGTTACTGCAATACAGCAAAGAAAATACACTCTCCAGAACATGCATCCAAATACCTATTACCATTTTAGATTGGATTAGAGATTCATTTCCTTAGTAAAATGCATGGATTTTGTTCCACTGTTAAAGATAATTAAGCAGGATTCTGTCAGAAGGCCATCTCAAAGCCTTGAACAACACACTTTATCTTGCTCATGAGTCATAGCTATTTCTTCATCAAGCTGTAGTTTTCCAAGATAGGCTAGTGCTTCAAATTAAAGCATTGGTACTATAATCAAAGATGCACATTTGAAAAATGATTACAGAATTGGTCTGTATATTAGTCTTTCTCTTGCCCCAGTATTACAGAATAGAGTCTTTCTAGCTCATCTGAGGAGAAAATCTTTGATTCTAAAAATCTAAAAACTTTGTATTCTGCAAGAGCATTGAATAAAATGCCTTATCTTAAAGGGATCTAAAAGAAATTTAATTAAAATAACACATTAGCTTATGTGGGAGATGATGGGATTTAACTAAACAAATTTATGCAGAAAAAGTTACATTTAAATGTCTACTTAAGATGTAAGCAATTTTAAATTAATTTTATACCTTAAAAAAGAACTAGTTAAAAGAACAATTTAATTTTATGTTAAAGAGATAACATTTCACTAAAATAAGAAATCACATATAAGTGTATATTTTAAGTTAATAGTGATGTCTATAGTTAAAAGAAAAGTACCAATAAAATCTGGAAATAGGTACTTTTTCCCTGCAAGAGAACTGGGATATAGTAATACTTACCTATATATATTTGGTTAATTAATGTTTGCAGACTGCTTTGAATTCTTGCAGTGATAATCCCCATAGAAGGATGAAATAGACTATTAAGAATACCTGAATAAGCTGTTACAAAAAAGGCAGACAGAAATAAAAAAGCAGTATTTCGACCACTAAAGGGAAGGTTATACAGTTTTGTAGGTTACCACTGAAGAAGAATTCACTCCTCAAGAAACAAAAAGAAAAAAAAGAAAGAAAGAAAGAAAGAAAGAAAGAAAGAAAGACTAATAAATAAAGGAAATATTCATTTTGGAGCTGGAGAGATAGTTCATCAGGCTGGACAAATAAGGTGCCATACACATGACCTGGGTTTGATTCCTTGGCACCACATGGGAGTCACAACACTTGGGGAGACTCTGCTGATGCAGTAACTCTTCTCATACCCCCACCTCTGGCCTTTCCATCTCTCTCTATATCTGAATTTAAAAAGTTAGACAGGAAACAGTGAAATTGAAAATGTGTAAGAACCTGACTCTGGAAAAAGAAAAATAGAAGGAAATAACCACTTCAGCATCACCCTGTATCCTCTTAGCAAAGTAGTCTTGAACACCAGACATTTAATTTTGGTCTATTTTAGTGAGTTCTTGAATTCAGAGAGATATTACAGAATTAGTTACTGTCTAGTGGTTGGTACTTAAGGGAGGTCTTTCACCAAAAGATGTTGGAGTTTAATAAGAGAACTTATTAATTTATTTGATATGCAAATAAAACATTATTCAATATTTATTTATTGAATAAAAGTACTGGTTTTGAGTGTTAACGTCTAGACATATAAATTATCTTGCCTTGTTATTATCACTGACTTTTACTCACAGATGATTATATGTTTTGGATAAAGTGGTTACTGATAGAAATGACAGGTTATAGAGAGAATTGTTGCTGATTTTTGAAAGTAATCCAAACAACAGAATAATCATTTTACTTCTAAGTCTAGTTTCCCTATCCTACCTCATAACATTAATTCCTATTTCTGTTCTAAGACAATTGTTTCTTATTTTGAGAGAATATCTAATAGAAAGTCCATCACATATAGGATTTAATAACAGAAAGCTGCCTCAAGGAGCAGAGGCCTCCCTGCCTGTGCTTCAGATCTAGTCAAAGTCACCAATTACCAGGCTCCCTGGAGACCAGACCTTACAATGAGTTTTCTGACCCTACAAGGATTTAGATAAGCTCTGGATAAGTTCTGTTTTGTGACATAGCACTGAGTTGCTTAGCAGTAAAAAATGTTTCTCCTCTCAAATTCCTCAGTCAACAGTATTTCCAACATTTATGAGCATGCAACTGGACCAGGGTGCTAAGCATGCCAGTGAGAGCAGCTTTTGCTGATCTTGTGTTGCACTGAAAATCAAAGGACACTCACAACCCCTTTTGGGTCCTTCCTTGCCCAGGTGTCAGAATGGAAGGGATCAGAAAGAGATGATGCTTCTCCTTCTCAGGTTAACAGGGGCACCAGCAGCCAGTGGGACCTGGAAAAGGTAGGAAGCCTCACTTGCCAAGAATGGTGTGGCATCTTTAGAAAGAAAACAGTATCGCACCTCTGACACCAATCATGTCTTATCCCCTTACAGAGCCTTTTCACTATGTCCTTGGCATTAGGACATGGTGGATCCCAAGGGACTCAAGGAAGGACTAAGGGAAAACACAACACTTTCTTTAGAAGAATTAACTTCTAATAATGTTTCGCCTTAGTCCTTTTTTTAGAAAGTAGTTTCTCCTGGGAAGAGTATAATAGTTAAGACCCAAATGAAGAGACAGCATTGTTTTAAAATTATTTTTCTGTTATTTCTTTTTTTTTTTTTACATAAACACATAGGTTTATTTATTTACCACCAGGGTCATCATTGGAATTCATTACTCATTGCCTGTACAACTCCACCATTCCCAGAGACCATTATTTTCTTCCTTCCTTTCTTTTTTTTTCCTTCTTCCATTCTTTCTCCCTTCTTTCCTTCCTTCCTTCCTTTCCTTCTTCCTTTCTTTTTTCTATTTTATTTTTTTTTTAATTTTTTATTTAAGAAAGGATTAATGAACAAAAACATAAGGCAGGAGGGGTACAACTCCACACAATTCCCACCACCCAATCCCCATAACCCACCCCCTCCCATGATAGCTTTCCCATTCTCTAGCCCTCTGGGAGCATTGACCCAGGGTCGTTGAGGGTTGCAGAAGGTAGAAGGTCTGGCTTCTGTAATTGCTTCCCCGCTGAACATGAGCATTGACTGGTCGGTCCATACTCCCAGTCTGCCTCTCTCTTTCCCTAGTAAGGTGTGTCTCTGGGGAAGTTGAGCTCCAGGACACATTGGTGGGGTCTTCAATCCAGGGAAGCCTAGCCAGCATCCTAGTGGCATCTGGAACCTGGTGATTGAAAAGAGAGTTAACATACGAAGCCAAACAATTTGTTGAGCAATCATGGATCCCAAGCTTGGAATAGTGGAGAGGAAGTGTTAGGGAGGTACTCACTGCAAACTCTAGTGTACTTCTGCTTTCAGGTATATATTTTGCAGTAGTTTATGGATACGTGTGCACATAAGCTCTCTCTCACAGAAACTGATGTATATCTAGGTTATGGGACTTTGTTAGAAAGTGAACTACCTGAGATGAAATTAGAGTGTACTATAAAAGGAAAGGTCTCACCCGAGTAATGAAGCTGAAGGGTTGTCATTCCACATGTGAAGTCTCTGGACACAGTCTGAGGTGAAGCATGTTGAGGTGGCAATCGTTGCGTTGGTTAGGTTGTGATCGGCGGATGCAATATTATTTGGTTTGGATTGGGAGATGCATACGGGAAAGTGGGCCCTATCCAAGGGTTCCAGGACTGGGGGAAGTAGGGGCTCTATAGTGGAGATGTGAGGTTCCCACCTTCTCTGACCCATCTTGGACAGAGATAGAAGGAATTATGTTAAGTGAACTAAGTCAGAAAGATAAAGATGAGTATGGGATGATCCCACTCATCAACAGAAGCTGACTAAGAAGATCTGAAAGGGAAACTAAAAGCAGGACCTGATCAAATTGTAAGTAGGGCACCAAAGTAAAAACCCAGTGGTGAGGGGTAGACATGCAGCTTTCTGGGTCAGTGGGGGGTGGGAGTGGGCGGGAGGGATGGGTCACAGTCCTTTGGTGGTGGGAATGGTGTTTATGTACACTCCTAGCAAAATGTAGACATATAAATCAGTAGTTAATTAATATGAGAGGGGGAAAATCAATTGTATGTCTCAAAGTTTCTCAAAAGACAAACTGAATCTTTTTAATATATAGGCTATATATTTGATATGCGGACTCTCTCAAAAGCCTAGACCAAGTAGATTAGAAGCATCCAATAGCACAGCTATATACAAGATACTGGATACTGTACAGCAAACCATAACAAAGGGACTTCTCAAAGTTAACCCAATTAACAAATAATGTAATGATAACATTAACTATCGATTGTCTTTTTGAACCCTAAGATAGCAGGAACCTCACATCTCCACTATAGAGCCCCTACTTCCCCCAGTTCTGTTATTTCTTAATGAGAAAAGTGGAAAAAGAACTGAAGCACTGCTCCAGCACATGCAGTGCTCGAGATCACACTCATGCTTGAAAGCTCATTTTTCATTCATTTGGCTATTGATATCAAATGTATTTTTATTTTTATTCATTTACTTTGCACTGCTCAGCTCTGTTTATGGTGGTGTGATGTGAAGAATTGAACATGAGACTCCAGAGCTTCAAGAATAGAAGTCTTCTTCCAGAACCATTATGCTATCTCCCCTGACACTAGAAACTGATAATCAGATGGGCATATGTTACATGCAGGGCTGCAGTCTTTTTGTGCCTTATCTCAACTATCTCACATAATTGCATTCAGCATTGGTATTGTTACCCTCATTTTACAGGTGAGGAGACTATAGCTCAGAGAAATCACCAGTCTCAAAGTTAAGGGATATTAAGTGGTGAAGCTAACACTATCCCTCAGCCAGCCTTGTCTGTTTGCTATAGCCAGACTGCTTTCTATGCAGCATACTATCTCCATGTACTAATTTCCTAATGGAACTCAGATTGAATTGCTTTATCAACAATCTGGCAGTGACATTTCTTGCCAGACTCTGGGCTCCGGGTACCTGAAGAGTGTTCAGGCATCAGAAGATATAGAAATTCAGGAGCTGTGTGGAAGTTTGCAGGGCAGGGAGCCTCATCATTAGTCAGCAGGGGTAATCAGAATCTTGCAGGTCACTTGCCATGTTGGAGAGGATTTAGAGTAACAAGCAGTTAAAAATGGATTTTCCCATTAATGCAGTTCTGATTAAAGTCTTCCACTCTGTTCAGCAGTAAAGTAAGTTCATTTTCTTTTCAGAAGACCCACACCTTGGAGGTTCTATAAATACAGTTCTTAATTTAACTCCTTTGAAGGAATAGCAGCATCTCTTTGAGTGAAATTACTACCTTTTAGAGGCACTCTCTCTCTGGTTGCCACTGCATCCTTGAGCACTTATTAGCTTTTCTCTGTATGGGAAATGGTTTTGTACAAGGCCCCAAAATGCTAAACGTTCTTAGGTTGAAAGGCTTTTGTTCAGTGAGGCCATCTGACTCAGCAGTGATATATGTATGCAGGAAATCTTTCTTTGCCTGTCTTCACTTTCCTCTCATTCCTCTTGCAACGGAAGGAGTGTGATTTTTCTTTCCTGCTCAAGTTCTATACAGAAAGTCAACAAAATGCATGATTATTTGGTTGTTCCTTGCATCCTTCTGCTGTACATGTCACAGGAAATCACATTATTAAAATAAGAACATTATTCATAACCCATTCAAATAGATTCATGGTGGTCAAAAGCCATGGTGTGGGAGGGCAGAGTGAAAACTGCCTTCTGCAGCAAAAAGGTCCATTTTGTTGAACTACAACACAGAACATGTTGTCAACTGAATGATGACCAGAGTAATAAATTCTGGGGATTCTTGGGAGAAAATGTTTCTCGTTGCTCTTGGTTTGAAAGGCTCGTGGTGTTTCAGGGATTTCGTCGGTCACTTTAAATGATTAAAGAAAATGTCAATGAACTTTGGGGAACAGGTGCCAGATCCTTGCACTGAAAGCCTTCCTTCCTAGCTTATGCCTGATGAGCTCTGTCAGAGGGTCCTGTTGTGTGAAACGCTGGCTACCACACAGAGAAGGTGCTTGGCATTGCACAGCTTCTTTTTATAGTCTTAACAGAAAGAGGAGAATTTAAGGACTCCCATAGCATGCCATCACACATAGCGTGACCCAGAAAGATCAAACTGCACATAGACTCCGATAGCCTCTGGCCCTCTTTGCAGATCTTGCATCAAAATAATTAAGCCCATCATCAATCTCCACCTGTTTGGGCCCTGACCTAAAAGTAAGAGTCGAATAGCAATCAATGTCAGTTTCTCCATTACCTAGAGTCACAGCAACACAAAATAACTGTGATTACAAGGATTCTGATTTTTCCTCAAGAAGGGAAATAATTCCACTAACAGCTACTGCTATAGAAGGTGGCAACAGCAGCTCACAGATGTAGTTATATTGTAGTCAAATAATGGGGGCTGTGTGGTGAACAAATAGTTAACACACATAGTACTTATGCACAAGAACCCAGCTTCACACCCCCTCTTGCCCCAACTGCCAAAGGGGAGGGGGAGAGCCTATAATGGAAATAAGGATCTATTAACATGATGAGATAGGTGTGAAACTTAAATGAATGCTCTTAACACTGGATGGCATCTAATTCAAGTGTTTTCAGTCACCACTTGATCCTTCATACAGAAACACATGAGCTGTCTACATTAGACACACATGATAGTAGTTTGTCTATATTCATCCCTGACTCACCACTTCCTTACCAACACTGCAGTATGAATAGCTATCTGAGCTGTTTTCCCCACTTCTAAGTAAATAGATCACACACAACTCTAACACATAGGGACTTGGTGCAAATTATTAGTTGACTGTTCCCACATGACTCTGATGCTCCCTTGGAATGGCTAATGTGAGAATGACTTTGCTAAATTCAACACCCAAGGTGACATATGTGCTGACCACAGTTCTTGCTGAAAATATTAAAGTTGAAGCATAAAGGGAATAATGTTTCCAATATCAAATTCTCACTGAGCTGTGACTTTGTAGATTAAAAAGGTAAGTAAAGACACCTGGCCATACAGGTCAGATTTTTTTGTTTTTGTTTGCCATTTTTGCTCTTTAAAAGTTCCTGAGGATTTTTCTGTGCTTTGGGCTAAATAAATGTTAGCTTAGCCCTTGAGTGCTACTGCCTATCAAGGGATTTTCTGAATGACATAATGCCTCAGGCACAGGGAAAATGAATTTATGAGTTTTCTGGAAATCTATTGTAGCCAAAACAGGCTACACACTAGAGGGTCATAATTAAAGCTAAGGTAACCAACCAATTGCCAGAAGGAGAGGGTTAGGTAAGGCCTGTGTATATCTGGGCAAGCAGCAGAAGACCAATACTCAACAAACAACTAGGCAAAGGAGGGCAAAAAAAGCTTATTCCAAAAGTGTTCTTCCTTTTACTAAGTCACATCACTGAAGATGGAATACAAGGCAGACCATGGGAAGCAAATCCATCATAAATCTGCATCCACAGTCCCTAGGGCTATAGATACTTGTCAACAAAACTATATCGTGGGCCAAAGGGATATATAACATCATTTCAGAAAGGACTCCCCTCATAAAGTCTCTGTATTTCGAGGTCCTAAAGTCAATTGTTATTGGACATTTCCCAGCAAGCAGGTGGATCAGTTCCAAAGTACTTAATACCCTACTCTTTGAAATGTCAGTTATGTTACTCTCTTCTAGTTTAAAAATAGATAATAGTATATAAGAATATATTAAAAATATATATATTACTCAAATTACTCATGCATCCACACTAATTGTTATGCCCTTTAACTTTAATAATCATGGGTCTTGGTGCATGAAACTTAAGGAACAATGTCTAACATCACCCACATACTCAAGTACATCTGTCAGTCCAATGCTCTTAAAACCAAGGACATCACACCCAAGCACTGCAATGAATGTAATATTTAGCGGTATAGTTATTACACAGAGTCCTCCTTTCTTTCATTTCGCCCTTGTTCTTATCTAAAAAGTGTTTTGACCTGGTTTCATTTCGCCCTTGTTCTTATCTAAAAAGTGTTTTGACCTGGGTTTATAGTGATAATTGTGCTGGGTGAGTAGAGTGGGAAGACTGAGAAAGGCCAAGCCTAGGGAGAGTCTGGATGCCCACTCATAATATATAGTTATGTCTTCCTATTTTCTGTGGTTCCTGCTATCCAGATCACTACTGCACAATATCATCTCACCTTAACTCCCTTATTAATGTTAACTGTCAGTCATCCACTTACTAAAACCTCTACTTGTTAGCCATTCTTTGAGAATCTGCGTTTTGACGGACATCCAAGTTTTGCTATAGAAAAGGAAATCTATTGTAAGGGTACATCTTATGGAGATCATTAGTTAACATGTAAATGAATCCAATGGGTTTAAATATATTCTGGGACTAGTGAGACATAGGAAGGAACCTGTTTTCTCATCATGTTACCAGGGTTTGAGACCTTGGTCCCTACAATACTGGGTAGTGAATATTTAATACTGCACTATCTTTATATCTCTCTCTTATTTTATTTAATTTTTTAATTTATTTAATAAAAGAGACAATAATAAAACCATAGGACAAGAGGGGTTCAACTCCATACAATTCCCACCACCAGATCTCCGTAGCCCATCCCCTTTCCTGGTAGCTTTCCTATTCTTCGACCCTCTGGGAGTATGGACCCATGGTCATTGTGGGATGCAGAAGGTGGAAGGTCTGGCTTCTGTAATTGCTTCCCTGCTGAACATGGGCGTTGACTGGTCAATCCATACTCCTAGTCTGTCTCTCTCTTTCCCTAGTAGGATAGGGCTCTGGGGAAGCGGAGCTCCAGGACATATTGGTAGGGTCATCCATCCAGGGAAGTCTGGTTGACATCATGCTAGCATCTGGAACCTGGTGGCTGAAAAGAGAGTTAATATACTAAGCCAAACAAATTGTTAAACAATCATGGACCTAAACACTGGAATAGTGCAGATGAAGTGTTGGGGGTGGGATCCTCCATTTTATAGATAGCTAGTAGCCATATTTTAGTTATATTTCAAAGAGACTGTGGCTATACTAGTTTTTTTTTTTCCCTTTGAGCCTGAAATCTGATATGCAGGTGGATCCAAGTTATTGTCTGGGGAGGTGATGTCATGGCTGGAAAAGGGACAGAATGCTGGAACACGGAAGAGAGTAGCTCCCTAATATGGGGAAGGAGTATAAGTATTGTTGACTGTAAACCACATGGATTTGATTTGGTCTGGGGCCCATATTAAGCTTAGAAGCCTACCTGACTTCTGCATCCCTGTAGATGCAACCTCACATTCTGTAGTCATGAGTAGTAACATTTCAAGCCACCCCCATACTGACCCATCTTCCTCAGGTATAGCATAGAGTATGTTGTCCATCCTCCCTTCAGGGGATGGAACATTTTCTACCTTTGTTGATGCAAGTTGAGGGCAAGGTCCTCCGGGGGCCCATAAGGGCTCTATTTTGTTGGTCCTGATAGAGATGACCAGTAAAAATGGACAGAGAGATTTATTTGAGGTCTAGGCCCATCATATCTGTTTGGGAATCTCAGGACTGCCCGAATAGGGCCTCAACTGATGGGGTGGCCTGATAGTGATTAAAGAGTCATTAAAGTATGCCAGTCTCTTCCCTTTATTCAGCTTTTGCAGTCCTTGCTTTGCTAAGGTTAGCTTTGGTGTGAGTGAGAGAACTGAAACACGAAGTAGATGAGGAGGGTATCTAAGTCTAATTAGATACTATTTCATTAGGAACTTTATACTGACTCACTGCAGACTATTGTGTACTTTTGATTTCAGGTATATATTTTGCCCTAATTTATGAATACATGTGAACATATGCTATATCTCATGGAACCTGGTCTATATCTAGGTTTTGTGACTTTGTTAGGAAGTGAACTACATGGAATAGAATTAGAGAATACTATGAAAGGAAAGGTCTCACCTGAGTAATGAGGCTGAAGGGTTGTCATTTCACACCTAAAGTCGCTGGACACAGCCTGAAGTGAAGTATGCTGAGGTGGTACTTGTTGACTTGATTAGTTTGGGATCGGCATATGCAATATCATTCGGTGTGACTTGAGAGAAGCATGCAGGAAAGTGAGCCCACCCTAGAGGTTCCAGGACTGGGGGAAATATAGGCTCTATAGTGGAAATGTGAGGTTCCTGCTATCTTAGGGTTCAAGAATACAATAGATAGTTATTGTTATCATCACATTATTTGGTAATTGGATTAACTTTGAAAATCCCTTTGTTAGGATTATCTGTATCATACACAACATCACCATAATTTATGTCCTTTGACATGATTTGTATATAGCTGTGCCATGGCTGCTTGTTCTCCCTGGTATAGGCTTTTGATAGAGTCAACATATCAAAGACTCATCCTATGTATTAAAAAGACTCTGCTTTAAAAAGTTTGAGACATATAATCAATTTTCCATTCTCATATTAATTAAATAGTGATTTATAAGACTACAAATTAATAGAAGTGTACATAAACACCATTCCCACAACAAAAGACTGTGTCCCTTCCCACCCTTCCCCCACCTAACCCACCCCCACCACTCCAGGAAGCCAAATATCCACCCTAACCCTCACCCCAGGGTTTTTGCTTTGGTGCCCTACTATAGATTTAGTCAGATCCTGCTTTCAGTTTCCTTTTCTGTTCTTCTTTCTCAACTTCTGTTGATGAGTGTGATCATACCATACTCATCTTTATCTTTCTGACTTAAGTCACTTAACATAAGTTCTTCTAGCTCCATCCAAGATGCATCAGAATAGTTGGATAAATTGTTCTTAGTAGATGCATACTATTACATTGTAGATATATACCACAGCTTTCTCAGCCACTCATCTGTTGTTGGGCACCTGGGTTGCTTACAGATTTTAGGTATTATGAATTGTGCTGCTATGAACATAGGTTTCCAAATATCTTTTTGGTTGAGTGTTATAGAGTCCTTCAGGTATATCCCCAAGAGGGGAATTACTGAGTCATATGGAAGGTCCATGTCTAGCCTTGTGAGAGTTCTCCACACTGCTCTCCACAGAGGCTGGACAATTTACATTCCCACCAGCAGTGCAAAAGGGTTCCTCTGTCTCCACAGCCTCTCCAGCATTTGTTGCTGCTGCCCTTTTTGATGCATGCCATTCTCACAGAGGTGAGGTGTTATCACATTGTTGTCTTTATTTGCATTTCTCTGACAATCAGGGACCTGAAGGAGTTTTTCATATGTTTGTTAGCCTTTTGTATCTCCTCTGGAGTAAATGTCTTGTTCCTCTGCCCATTTTTGGATAGGGTCATTTGTTTTTTTGGTGCTAAGTTTGCTGAGCTCTTTGTATATTTTGGTGATTAGTCTCTTGTCTGATGTTTGGCATGTGAAGATCTTCTCCCATTCTGTGAGGGGTCTCTTTGTTTGTGTTTTTTTTTTTTTTTTTTTTACTTGGGATGATTTCAATGATCTTGAATTTGTTGATGCTGTCTTTGTGGCCTAAAATTAGCTCTATCCTTGAGGATGTGCTTTGTCTATTTGAAAAGAATGTGTATTCCAGTTTTGGGGAGTAAAGGACTCTGAAAATGTCCTGGAGGTCTAGTCTGTCCATCTTTTCATTTAATTCTCTCATTTCTTTGTTGATTCTCTGCTTCATTGATCTAAGTGTGAGAGTGGTGTGTTGAAGTCTCCCACCATTATTGTATTACCAATGATGTATTTTGTAGTTGTTGTAGTAGGTGTTTGATGTATTTAGATGGGCCCTTATTGGGTACATAGATGCTAATAATTGTTAAATCTTCTTGTTTGATTGCTCCTCTAATGATTATGTAATGGCCTTGCCTATCTTTTATTACTTTATTTAATTTAAAGTCTATTGTATCAGAGCTGAGAATGGCTGTTCCTGTCCCTTTTTTGTGGTCCATTAGCCTATATTATATTTTTCCATCTTTTCACTTTAAGTCTGTGTTTGTCTTGTTGGGTCAGATGGGATTCTTGCAAGCAGCATATGGTTGGGTTGTGTTTTCTGATCCATCCTCTCACTCTCTGCCTTTTAATGGGTGAATTTAATCCATTGACATTTATTGATATTATGAATTGAATGTATTGTAGTGTCATTATTCAACAATTCTTTATTTGCTCTGACATATGCCAAGTATTTTGTAGTGATGTTCTTGTTTATAAGAGGTCTTTTAGTACCTTTTCAGGGCAAGCTTAGTAACAGTTGCCTCTTTTAACTGTTGTTTGCCTGAGAAGGTTTTGATCCCTCCATCTAGTTTGAATGAAAGTCTAGCAGGACATAGTATCCTTGGTTGAAACCTTTTTTCATGCAGGGCTTGATAGATATCTTGCCATTCTCTTCTGGCTTTTAGAGTTTGAGTGGAGAAGTCTGCTGACAATCTTATGGGTTTTCCCCAGTATGGGATTTTTTGTTTTTTATCTTGCAGCCTTTAGGATCCTCTCTTTATCCTTGCTTCTTTTCATTGTAACTATGATGTGACTAGGTGTCTTCAGGTCTGTGTTGATTCTGTTTGGGACTCTCTGGGCCTCTTGAATCTTAATGTTCTTTCTGTTGTTTAGGTCTGAGAAGTTTTCTTCCATTATTTCCTCTAGAATATTTACTTTCTCTTCCTCTCTTTCTTCCTCTTTTAGGCCAATCACACAAATGTTACATCTTTTGAGACCATCCCATATGTCTCTGTTGTTTTTTTCAGTGTCTCACAATCTTTTTGAGCTCTTTTAGCTCATTCTTTGTTTTCTCTAGCTCATCCTCTGTCTGTCTAATTCTGTTTTATGCTTCTTTTAATCTGCTTGCCCTTCCTGCATCTTCTTTCTTCAATTCAGTCATAGCATTAGCTTGATCTACTAGTTGCCCTTTAGCTCAGCTATTTCAGCTTTCATTTCTCTAATTATATCAAGATAGTTTGTATTTTCTTTGAGGTTCTCCTCCTTTGTTTTCCTAATTCTGATAGCCTTTTCCTCTGTAGTTGTCTTTATTTCTGTGATTTTTAGGTTTACTATTGCTTGCATATTTTTCTTATCTATGGTTATCTATGTTTACTCTGAAATTACAACAATAGTAACTGAAGCAAGGATTGATATAGTTCAACCAATGCCATTTAACCAAATAACACTTCCAGTCCAAGAAAAATAGCAGCCAAACAAAAGAAAAAGAAAGCGACAGGAAAAAAATGGAAAGCAAAATAAAAAATTATATAAATCTACTGTACACTATAAATTCTAGGGAAAGAAAAGGGAGAAAAGGAAGTAGAGTACACACACACACACATAGAGTCCGCTCTGAGTCAGATTTCTTCCCCAAAATAATTCACAAGGGAGTATCAGTTAAGGAGGAAGAAAATAATTAAAAAGAAAGAAAGAAGAAAAAAGAAATAGCAATGAAAGAGTTGTTTTTTTTTAATTAGCTAGGAGGAGGGGAAAAGGAGAGTAGAGAGATGAGGTAGAAAGAAACAAGTTTCTCTCAAAATGGATAGGACAACTGGTCACCTAGCAATTGAAAAAACAACAAAGGTTAATTTTGGTCAACCTGAAGAAGGTGGATGGACTGAGCAAAGAGAGCCAATAGTAAGAAGTATCCAAAAAAAAAAAAATCCTCCAGGTAGTCTTTCCCAGGCAGTGATGAAGCTCTGATTGGTCAGGTATTTTATCACTCAAATAGAGCTCCAGCCACTTAAAAGAGAGAGAGAGAGACAGAAAGAGAGAGACACACACACACACAGAGAGAGAGAGAGAGAGAGAGAGAGAGAGAGAGAGAGGTCAAAGGAAGAGGCTTGGAATGACATTCCTGATGAGCCAAGAATCTTGGTAAAGAAATTAGCTCAGTGGGGAGCCTGCTAGGAGCAGCTGAGCTGCCCCTGGGGTCTAGTACTGGGGGGGGGGGGACTCAGAAATAATCAAAGGATTTTCCTTTGGCCCCCTGACCTCCTTTTGTCAACCCAAGAGAGAGAGTTATGGGACTGTATTTTGGTGTCACTCTGACCATCCTGTGTTCACCCTCCTACAGACAGCCTAGTATCCTACCCTATCTAGTGGATTCTGGGTTGCAAGCTGCTGGCTCTTGGGCTCACGACAACTGTGGCTCCAAAGTTCATTTTATTTAATTTTTAATACTTTATTTGCTCATCATTAAGGTTTCACCATTCCAAGCCAACATTTTCTGATAGAAAGAGACAGCATGATAGAGAGAGAGAGAGAGAGAGAGAGAGAGATACCAAAACTCTTAACCTTCCCCAATGTGATGAGAGCCTTGAAAAAATGAAGCCCTGGCAATGAAAAAAATCATGAATAAGCAAATAGATCCACTGTATATATTATTAAAAAGATAAGAACATGGATGCTGGCTTCATAGTATTGACTAGACTAACAAGACAGACATAAATATAAAGCTCAACACTAACATGTGGGGAAAAGCATTGATGAAATATAGAAAAGGCACTGAAGAAAAAGCAACTTACTCTCTTCAAGAGAAGTTAGGAATTGTCAGATTTTTGCTCTTAAAATAAATGTAGACTCTTTGCCAGATGAAGTACGGAAAAGAATCATCCCTGCAGATGGAAAAGAATGTGAAAAGTTGTTGTGGGGGAGAAAAAACATTGAAAAATCACTCTGTGTTTGAAAACTGCTAGCAGATAATTTCACAAGACCTTAAACCAAACACTGAAGTCAACTTGAGTGGATATAACCAAACCTGTGAAAATTAATTAATAATCGCATTTATGAAAGAAACAAGTGGACAATCGTGCTCATCATCTTCATTAGATAAAATAGAATTCTCCTAGCCATAATTAGTATGTTTGTCTGGAAGACTTTCAAGGAAAGAGCTAACTACTTTCCTGTCTACTAGCTCCATTATTTAACAGATATTACTCCCAATGGCTAGAGAAAAAGAAAGCAGAGTCTGTAGATATGTGAAGTGTGCAAGTAGTAAGTAAATGACCATGTCTAAAATTAAAACTTGTCAACCTCCCCCAGCTTAACTCATGTTCTATATTATTCATTTCCCACTATGTATATTTTAGGTACTACTAAACTTAATATTTTCCATGAATATCGTTCTCACTGTTAGAGTTCTGCTGGGATGACTGATAGAAGTTTTAATTACCAATCTATTTACTCAACAGTCTGGGGAAAAGGAAAAAGACCCAAGCCCGCACTAAATTTGGTGAAGTCTCTGTCTTATAGAATTAACTTTTGTGTTGTTTTTTTTTTCTTACTCTCCTTATCTACTTTTAAATTAAGTTTTGCCTTCTCTAGTAAGTAATGAAAAGTTTTCTTGTATAGAAATTACTAGGTTCTTCATTTCTACAATGTGGTTTCATATCAAGTTTTTGGCCTCTTCCTGTAACTATTTTTAAATATAGCAGATTATTTTCTGCATTATTTCCAGCCCACCTACCATAGACACTCCATTTCATTCATGCTGGTTACCATCATAAAAGTGGGTAACAACAGAGTTGTGTCTGGTCATTGTTGTTCTCAGAAGTCTGTCCTGTTCTTCTGTGTTCATCAGCATTTTGTTCGCATGATTGGAATGTGATTCTAACTCTCATTTAGGTTGTCACAGAGTAGGTTTTGAAGAATATGTCAAAACAATGGAGGACTATAATAGCCGCTATGAGTACTGGAAAGGGTCAATTATGGGTATTTATAAGTGTATCCAGCCAGCACTGAGAACTTAATTTCAGACAAAAACTATGAACTTGCTGCATTGTAAAGACAATAGCCATGACACAGAAATTCAAAAGGTGACCAGTTACTGTGTTTTTCTGGAAGCAAAATAGAGTAGACATTTAGAACATTTGTGAGAGGGCAATTGAGTTGATGGAGTTTCTCCACTAGGGAAAGATATAAACAGGCTCGGGTATGGATCGACCTGTCAATGTCATGTTCAATGGAAAAGCAATTACAGTAGCCAGACATTCCACCTTCTGCACCCCACAAAAAATATTTGGTCCATACTCCCAGAAGTATAAAGAATAGGGAAGCTTCCAATGGAGGGTATGGGATATAGAACTTTGGTAGTAGGAATTGCATGGAATTGTATCCCACAAACTTGTCAGTCATTATTAAATCACAGATAAAATGCAAAACTTTGCTCAGTAGAGAATCACATTAAAAGAAATATATATCTGTATAACCTTATATTAGTACAAATATCCAACAAGATAATTTTATAATGTCAAATGTCATAATAAGCTCTGGCCAGTTCTCAAAGGAAGTTCTTGGAAATGTGATAGGGTAAGGTAGAATTAAGGGGAGAAAAATATGTATATATGCTCTTGCTAGTGCTTCACCACTTTGGATCATCTTTTTCAGATGGAGAGAACAGAGTGAGAATACACAGAACTGAAATTTTCTCCAGTGCAGGGGACACTAGTTTATGTATGTAACAGAGCAAGTGCACTATCCAGGTGAACTATTTTGCTAGCCCATATGGTATTTTGAGCCCTTCATTTTCTCCTCACTCATGTTAAGGCTAAAAGAGTCTAATAGTTCAGTGCTAGTATTAGTTCCAAGTAATAAAGCTAATCCCTGCTTGGAGTCTTCCCATCTACTCTTTTCAAAGACACTCAAGATGACTCAGTAATTAGGGAGAAAAATCACTTAATTCTTTGGAATTTGATTTGAATTCAAGTATCATATTAAAAAAAAAAGAAACAAGTCTCTACTGACTCTTCTGTGTTCAGAAAACAAGTGTATCAGTTTCTTTTTCCAGCATACATTTATTTCCTCCAAGTGAACTGAATTGTAATTAGGCTAGACAATTAATTAAAAAGCACTTATTCATTACCTACTGTGAAGAATGCACAATAGCTTGAGATGAGATGTGGCCACTGTGGTCCTAATCTTGGTGGCAGAGGAGGCTGTCAATGTTTACATATCTGGATTAGAGAGCAAATGTGTGCCTTCTGGCATAAGCATAGGTGGAATTAGAGTTCAATCACAGTTGTTATACCCAGATTGCCAACATGCTTTTAAGATGGTTAGCCTTTACCATAAAAGGAAGGTACAGAGCAGTGCTTACTTTAGGAATCCTTTGTGTTCTCCTTCACAGAAAGGTGATATGAGAAGCACCGTGACATCTGGGTGTGGGGTGGCAATTGGGCCACAGAGCAGTTGCCTACCAGGCACACCACTTGAGAGCTGTTGGCATGGGCACATCAGCATCTGTGTCTAAAACCCAGCAAAGGTGCCAGATGTTGTTTGTGAGCTAATCATTTCTCCTCATGTGCCTGTCATTTGTTTCCTGCACTGTGCAACTGTACCCTGTGAGCACTGACAGTCTATAGAACAGAGTCCACTCCCAAGATAAATGTAAGGAGAAAGAAGAGATACCCCCCTCCCCTAAAATCATGTTATGGTTGTATAGTAATTCTGCTTTGCAAGAATTCTTTTTTTTTCTCTTCCTAAATTGACTGTAAAGGCTTCATTAAAGCAATGTTTTATTTATTTAATTAGTAAAATGTTTTATAGGGCAACACTTAGACATAATCACAAAGATTCATTGTAATAATATCATAGTCTCGATAACATTTGTTAGTTCTACAGTCATTGTGCATTTATTAATTTACTTAATCTAAAATACAGCTGTTTGCACATGCTCCTAATTCCTGAGGCTTGTGAGTTGTGGACAGAAGAGGTGACAAGGCCACTGTTATTCTTTAAGTGAGTATGTCCTGACGGTTATACAGACATAGCAGTTCTTTGTCTCAGATCATCATCTTCTAAACTTCAAAAGTTAGAAAATTATTAATGTGTAAAGAAAAATTCTGCACCAAGATTTCTTTTTCACCATCTGTGTGGACACATGAAGTGACAAATAATTTTCCAATTAAACATAACCCATTGAAAACCACATACAAATAATAAAATGTGGTACAAACATATAATACTGCTTGAGGAAATTTCTGTCTGCTTCCTTCCTATATTTGGCATCTCACATGCTCCATCACAAAATAGTATTTTCAACCTCTTAGAGTTTGAGGTCACTGTTGTCTTTGGAGGCAGACTCCAAGCACAACCCTGCCAGTTAGCCAATACTGATTTTGGAAGGCTCCTACTGAGTGCTTAGTAGGGTATCCAGTTCCAAGGAAAATGCATTATGTATCTAAAACATAGCTTTAAGGGCTTACAGACTTATAAAGAGATTAACCTTGATGGAAAGGGGAAATGTTAAGATGCTATTTGAAGAGAAGTCCCAAGAACGCTCAAATCCTGCCTTGAGGTTGTAATCATCTATTACTGTATAAAAATCTTTTCCAAAGTCTGTGAAAACAACCTTCATTTTATAATTCTCACATATTATGTTAGTAATTTGGATAAAGGACTTTGTGGAGGAGTTGCTTATGGTTCATAGCACTTGAAGCCTTAGCACTGAATGTTGTAGATGACCCTAAGATAGGTGACTGGAATGGTCTGGAGATGTTTTCACTTATGAATGTGATGTTTGAGATGTTCAGGACAGGCCTCCCCTGACTGTTCAAAACAAGAATCACAAATATGTGTTAGTTTGACACATGGATTAGCTTGAAAGGAGGCTCATCAAGGTCCTGCAGGCTCACAAGATACCTATTTCACTACTTGTGTGGGTAAGAATTGAGGTATTTGTTAGGGAAAGATAGCCAGAGGGCTCTGAATTCCAATTTTATCAAGACTCCAAGCCCTAGGGAGAGGAGAGGAATAAAAGAAAAGACATTCAGAAGTAGCAATAGGTGCAACTTAGAAAGGAAGGTAAGGGGGGTCGGGTGGCAGCACAGCAGGTTAAGCACATGTGGTGCAAAGCGGAAGGACTGGAGTAAAGATCCTAGTTTGAGACCCCGACTCTCCACCTGCAGGGGGATTGCTCCATGAGTGGTGAAGCAGGTCTGCAGATGTCTATCTTCCTCTTCCCCTTCTCTCTCCATTTTTCTCTGTCCATCCACAATAACATAATAACAGCAACACAGAAGCAACCAATAAAACAGCTATATACAAGAAACTGGGTACTATACAGCAAACCCTAACAAAAGGACTTTTCAAAGTTAACCCAATTACCAAATAATGTGATGATAAAATTAAATATCCATTGTCTTTCTGAACCCTAAGACAGCAGGAATCTCACATCTCCACTATAGAGCCTCTACTTCCCCCAGTCCTTGAACCTTTGGATAGAGCCCACTTTCCCATATGCCTCTCCCAATCCATATCAAATAATATTGCATCTGCCGATCACAACCTAATCAACACAACGATTGCCACCTCAACATTCTTCAGCTCAGACTGTGTCCAGAGACTTCAGGTGTGGAATGACAACCCTTCAGCTCCATTACTTGGATGAGACCTTTCCTTACATAGTATTCTCTAATTACATCCCAGGTGGTTCACTTTCTAACAAAGACCCAAAACCTAGATATACACCAGTTTCTGTGAGAGAGAGCATATGTTCACACTTATCTATAAACTAGTGCAAAATATATACCTGAAAGCAGAAGTACACTAGAGTTTGCAGCGAGTACCCCCCTAACACTTGCTCTCTACTATTCCAACCTTTGGGTCCATGATTGCTCAACAATTTGTTTGGCTTTGTATGTTAACTCTCTTTTCAGTCACCAGGTTCGAGATGCCATCAGGATGTCGGCCAGGCTTCCCTGGACTGAAGACCCCACCAATGTGTCCTGGAGCTCAGCTTCCCCAGAGACACACCCTACTAGGGAAAGAGAGAGGCAGACTGGGAGTATGGACCAACCAGTCAACGCCCATGTTCAGCGGGCAAGCAATTACAGAAGTCAGACCTTCTACCTTCTGCAACCCACAACGACCCTGGGTCCATGCTCCCAGAGGGATAGAGAATGGGAAAGCTATCAGGGGAGGGGATGGGATATGGAGATTGGGTGGTGGGAATTGTGTAGAGTTGTACCCCTCCTATCCTATGATTTTGATAATTTATCCTTTCTTAAATAAAAATAAATTTAAAAAATGAAATAAAATTAAAAAGCTGAAAAAAACATCAACAATAATAATCACAACAACTATTAAAAAAAAAAAAACAAGGGCAACAAAAGGGAACAAAATAGCCTCCATGAACAGTGAATTCATGGTGCAGGCACTGAGCCCCAGCAATAGAGTCAGTAAATAAATAAATAAATAAATAAATAAATAAATAAGGAAGAGAAGGTAGGATAATAGAAAAAAATAGAAATGTGTGTGTGTGTGTGTGTGTGTGTGTGTGTGTATGTGTGTATTTATAAAAGTAACAGTCAACCCACATCTGTGACATTGGAAGAACTACTACAGTTTCCAATGGAGTGAATGGGGACACAGAATTCTGGTGGTGGGAATGGCATGGAATTACACTTCTATTGTCTCATAAATCTGTAAATTAATATTAAATCACTAATAAAAGAGAATTGAGCTCATTATCTAGAAATCCTCTCTCCTCCACAGTACTAACATATTTGGTTAAATTGACACAAAGGCAAAGTTCAACTGGGACTGCTAAGTGGGCTCCTCATGCATATTCAAACATGTGAACCAACACTATTACACATCACACCTGCTTTTAGACATGACGATACCTACACCACCCTGTATTCTGCTCAGATAAGATGGAACTCAAAACATTTCAGCTCAGAGTAAATTAATCTCTCAAGCTCATTTCCCAGAAAGAAGCAAGGACGCAGTTGGAACAGCAGAGAATACAGACACCCATTATATCAGGGAAAGTTCAATCAGGAGAACAGAAACCCTCCTAGGACAGCAATCAGTGCATAGAAGCAAAGTTGAAGTTTTCGTCTTTGGAGGAGGAGGACATATCAGGGAGACATACTGCCAGCTTTCAGGAAGTCAAAAGTAACGCAGAGGATGTTGCCATCAACAATGAGATGGGTTTTAAGCCATTTCTGTCCAGAGGGATCTAAAATACAGGGCAAGTATTTTCCTCTGGAACCCAAACTTAACAAATGATAAGAACGTATGGAGGAAATTGCTGTTATATTTGTGGTACCATGCTCAAACTGATGGTAAACACTTAGGTCCATAACCTCACTCCAGAGCCTACTGGAAAGATTACAAGACAGAGGCTGCAAATGGAAGAAGCCAGGGGACAGATGCATTCACCTTGCATCGACTATCATGGGAGAGAATTTCATTTTTACTTGTATTCATATGCATAGCTAAACACATCTAGACTAAAGCCTACACAGCACAAAAAATAAATGCTGGTAGGTTTCTGTGATGGCTCTGAGGGTGCTCAGAACAGGACTCATCAAGATGACTAGACCTACCATCCAGTAAGGTCACATAGGCCCACGGGAAATTATTGCTTTTCTCACAACTACCTAAATGAATAAACTGATGGAGTATTACTGATATATATGGCATACTTCAATAAAACCTTCTGTTGGGATGAATTCAGCTATGTGTTGTTGTATGCTTTACATTGGGTCGTTCTAGCTCTCCCCCCACCAAGAGGATTGGATCAGTCCTGCTAGTTTCACGGGCCTGCTTGGCCCCCCAGAGACAAGAAATGTTTTTTTTTTAAGCTGATAAAGTTTTGCCCACAGAGGCAAAATATGGCCCCCTCAGGCCTTCCCTTGACAGCACATTGGTTCTTGTTACTTGCTTACATGTTTCTCCATGTTTGTGCCTGTTTCCTTTTTAAAAAATGCCTGTATGATAGAGGTTTCTGTTCACCCCACACCCTTGATACTGTAGTCATTAAGTTAAAAAGAAAAGGGGAAATTGTTGTATGCTTTACATTGGGTTGTTCTAGCTCTCCCCCGCCAAGAGGATTGGATCAGTCCGCTTGGCCCCACCCCTAGGAACCCCGGGAGAGCTAGAGAGTTGCAGAGTTAGAGTGTCAGGGAACCATTGGTGATTAGTTTGGTTTAGTTTATGAATCGTTGTTCCTGAATAAGAAAATACAGCTTCCCTGCCCAGCTGTTGTCTCCGCGTCTCTGTTACCCACCCGTGAAGCTAGCCCAGCCAGCTAGAGCCTCCGAATTTTAACAACAATGTGTCCCATTCAGCACCTAATTACAGATTATCTAGTTTTTGTCATGTATGAGACTCTCCTCATTGAATGAGTCCCCATCCTCTTTCTTTAAAGCCTAAGATCTCTGTCTCTTTCTTTAACTCAGATACATACTTTCATCTTCTCCACTAAAAGTAAGCTCTCATAATCTACACATATCCCCTTGAAATATGTAACACACTGATCTTTTCCCTCTACAAATCTGTCTTAACCAAGCTAAGAAAAAACACAGAGGGACTCCTTCCCCCACCACCCCTAGAGTACTAATCAATCTTTGGATGGATTAGTAAAGTGAAAGGCTGTGTGCCCAAAGGAAAGTAACCTGCATTGAATTTAAGAAGCTTAGTACCACTATCACCCTCCCAATCACCATCAGACATCCTGTTCCTATCAATGTATTTAGCAATAATGTGTGAGTATGAGAAATCCCAGAGTTAAGTGGCAGAAAGGGTCTGCAAAGTGATGGTGATACAGTCCATTCTGTTCTTGTATGTTAGGGAAGCTATCAAAAGGAAAGGGAAATGAAGCTGCTTTTATTTATTGTCCCAGACTCCATGAGTATTCACTTTACCTGTCCAGTCATTCACAGAAGCACAGATTTCTCAGATTTCTGAATCCCTTTCAATATCTAACTCAGTAGAGAAAGACCACCAGTGGGTCAGACCTCCTCACTCAGAGTGTGTCTGTGAGGGGCAGCAGGTCAGCAGCAAATGCCAGAGAAGTAGGACAGCATTGAAGCTGGCAATGTCACCATGAAGAGAGCTCTCAAGACCCAGCCAGAGGTCACTCAGAAAGGCAGCACCACCTCCATTCATCACAGGTAATAAGAAGAAGCAAAGTTAAGCAAGACATTCTCCCTAAACTGTCTAATCTCAGAACAAGACAAAGTACCTGTACAAGAAGGGTAAGGACAAAAAGGGTGGTCCTGGGAAATAGGAATAAGTCCATGGTTTCCAGCTTCCTAGCAGAATATAGCAACTTGAACACATCTGACTGGAGCATGGATACACAATTATGATAACCAAGTGTGGTTTGGGATACTTTGATGTCCTTTGACAGATGGCTTCTGCCCTGTTACTGATACTATGTTTCTGCAATTTAAGTCTGTGTTTACATTACTGGAGAGAGCTTGTGCTTTATATCAATACAAAAGCAAGTATGTTGTTTTATATAATTTAAATGTGTGTCTCACCTTTATAGCTGTTTTATAGAATTTAAATGTTTGTCTCTCCTCTTGATTCAATAGAAAAAGGAGAGTTGAGACCCAGGAATCCTGGTAATTAAAAAACAAGTGATTTGGGGCTATGTGGTGGTACGCTCTGTAGAACACATGCATTACCATAGAAGTAGAGTTTAAGTCCCAGTTCAAGTCCCACAGCTGGAACATGCATAGACCCAGGGGAATTGACCCTTGGTTACAAAAAAAGTTTTCTGTTTTCTAGATGAAAAACAGAAGAGAGTGAAAGAGACCACAGCACCAAAGCTTCCTTCCCTGCAAAGGCTTGACCCTGAGTCACAGACATGACAAAGCAATACACCATTCAAGTGAGCTATTTCACTGGCCTAGAAAGTTCACACTGGGCTGGGAAGAGAGCATAATGGTTATGCAAAAGGTTCTCATGCCTGAGGCTCTGAGGTTCTAAGTTCAGTCCCCAACACCACCATAATCCACAGATGAGTAATATTCTGGAGTGTGTGTACATGAGTGTGAGTATAATGTCTGTATCTAATGAAAATAAATTATTAAAATATGTATTACCATACTAAAAATATCCACATGGGAAATTAAAGTGAAGCTTCGAGTGTGTGGTGTTTGTGGAGCCATATTCTGATCTTCCTACTGTCACAGAACTAACACAACTGCCAGCAGAAAACTATTCCATCACTTCCCAGCACTCAAAACACTTGTAGCATGTAAAAGTTCCCTGAATAGGAAGTTAATTAAGCAAGACTAGTTTGCCTGTCACCATCACTTACTCTTTATTTTTTAATTATCTTTCTTTTTAAAAATTTTTTAAAATATGTATTTATTTTCCCTTTTGTTGCCCTTATTTGTTTTTTACTGTCATTGTTATTGATGTTGTTAGGACAAAGAGAAATGGAGAGAGGAGCAAAAGACAGAGAGGTGGAGAGAAAGATAGACACCTGCAGACCTGATTCACCGCCTGTGAAGCAATTCCCCTGCAGGTGGGGAGCCAGGAGCTCGAACCGGGATCCTTATGCCAGTCCTTGTGGTTTGTACCACATGCACTTAACCCACTGTGCTACTGCCTAACTCTCTATTATCTTTATTTATGATATATAGACAGTAAGAAATTGAGAAGGGTATGATAGAGAGGGAGATAAACAGAGACACCTGCAACACTGCTTTGCCACTTGCAAAGCATTCTCCATGTAGGTGGGGACCAGGGACTCAATCCTGGGTACCTGTGCATTGTAACATGCACTCAACAAGGTATACCACCACCAGGCTCCATTACTTGTTCTTTCTATCCCTTAAAACTTTGTATCTTTTAGCCTGGAAGTCACTAAGAAATAAACCCATAGAGTTCTGTAACAAACTCACTTTTTATGGAACTCTGACATTTTTTTTATAAAAGATATACATTATTCAATTTCTAGCTTTTTATCTGCTGTTTATCTTTTCAAATCTGGACCCTTGAACATGCATGACTTCACTACCCTGGCTACATTCTTTTCTTTTTTCCACCAGGGTTATAGCTAGAGTTCGCCTGCACTAGGAATCAACTGCCTTCTGGAAGCCATTTCCACCCCTGCCCCATTTTTGTTGCACTTATTGTTGTAGACTAGGACAGAGAGAAATCAAGAGAGGAGGAGATAAAGTGGGGGGGGGAATAGACCCCTGTAGACCTGCTTTACTACTTATGAAGCAACCCCCCACAATTGGGGAGCCAGGGCTCCAACCCGGATCCTTAGGCGAATTCTTGTGCTTCGCACCATGTGCGCTTAACCTGCTGTGCCTGCCCTCCCAGGCTATATTTTTTACTTAGTTGGAGACTATGAAAAGGGTAACCAGTTTTCTGGAGCTTCATCAAGTGCCATAGCACCTTCCATGCAGAGATGGGGTTTGAACCTAGACCTAGGGCATGGTAAAGTACATGCCCTATCTGGTAAGTTCTCACTGCCTTGTTATTTTCCTTTGATTACAGTGTCTCCGTCAAGAATTTGTGGGAAAATTAGATGATGTATTTTTTCTTCACACACACACACACACACACACACACACACACACACACACACACACACACTCCCCTCAATGTACATTGTTTTGAAGAGTTCAACGAGGAAGAGTGGGTTGTGGGGAGTGGGATGGAAGTGAAAAGAGACTGAGTTGCCAAGTAAAGTTCATACAGCTAAGTCCATCACACAGATTTCCCAAAGGGGCTCAGAACATGTAGAAGATGGTTTCTAGAGAAATTTCCAATTGCAAGTGGATCTGAACTAGAGAGTAATGGAGGTTTGTGTTTATTCCTTATCCACTGACAATCTCAGTCAACTTCTACAATGAATTAAGAGACTGACAGGAACTGTAGTGTAGACCTCTGCCCTGTGCCCAGCCCCAAGGATTGCTTTCAAGTAAAAACTGGAGAACAAACACTCCAAGAGGAGACAGGGACCAGCAAGGATTTATTTCGGTGTGTCAGCTTGACACAAACATGGGTGAAGGCCAGATATGGATTGGTGACTCACCCACATTTAGATGCAGACTGTGTAAAATGTTTTCATTTCCGCATCATAGAAGCAAATTTGAAAGCTTTCACTCAAACCTTAGAATTTAATTTTGTGCAACAAAAAATGACCCACCTCCTAGAACAGCTTTAGAGCTTCCCATTTTGACTCCTGCCTCATTTCCAAATGCACTTTAACTAGTCTGTATTTAATTCCAGCATAGAAATCACCAAAATGATAATATTTTGCCTCTAGGCAATTTTCTGCTCCTGTGCGCATTGTTTTTTAAATAAGAATAAATTAAAGTTTGGTTAATCTTCGGTACTACATAATCTTTTCAAAATAGCCTTGAGACACTATTATTTTGAAAGATACAGATATTACAGTCTGCATGTCTGCACTCAGGACATACAGGGGTTCAAGAGAAGTCAGCCTATGTCTACAGCAATTCACTCCTTGAATATTCATTTTGTAGAAATATCCTTTTTTAAATATTCATTTCTGAAAGTTTTCAGAAGAGGAAATAATTGAAATATTAAGGATGTATATATACTGCCTCCAGATATCCTGAACACTTGCCTTTACAGTTTTCACAATAAAGCAAATCTATAAGAAAATTCTCCCTGACCTCAGATACAATGTAAATATCCTTACTCATGAGTGAGAGAGGGTGAGAGAGAGGGAGAGGGAGAGGGAGAGGGAGAGGGAGAGGGAGAGGGAGAGGGAGAGGGAGAGGGAGAGGGAGAGGGAGAGGGAGAGGGAGAGGGAGAGGGAGAGGGAGAGGGAGAGGGAGAGGGAGAGGGAGAGGGAGAGGAGGAACAACATACCAACAAGTATTTCTCCAGCCTACACAGCACAAGGGCTGGGTACTGGGTTATATGCACATAAATATAGGCACTCTATCCAGTAAGCTATCATGTATTTTATTTTATTTTATCAGAACTGCTCAACTCTAGCTTATGATGGTACTGGGGACTGAGCCTGGAAAATCAGAGCCTCAGGCATGAAAGTTGTTTGCAGTGGGCTGGGCCGTAGTGCAGCTGAGTTAAACACACATGGCATGAAGTACACAGACAGGACTAAAGATCCTAGTTTGAGCTCCCAGCTCCCCACCTGCAGGGTTGTCACTTCACAAGCGTTGAAGCAGGTCTGCAGGTATCTATCTTTCTCTACTCCTTTCTGTCTTCCCCTCCTCTCAATTTCTCTCTGTCCTATCCAACAACAGCTAATTAGAATAATAGCAACAAGGGTAACAAAAATGGGGGGGAAATGGCCTCCAGGAGCAATAGATTCCTAATGCAGGCACTGAGCCCCAGCAGTAACCCTGGAGGCAAAAGAATGAAAAAAGAAAAGAAAATTGTTTGCATCACCATTATGCTGTCTCCCCAACTCCAATGTGCTGTCAGTCAGACATCTTGTCACTGATTCCAAAGGAACCATCATAAAGTAAAGAAATGAAGACCAAGGAATTAAGAACAGATGGCACACTTATTATTACAGGTGGCACATTTTAGTTTTTTTTTTTTTTATTAGAAAGAGAGAGTAAAGAGAGTAGGGCAGTATCACAGTGGATTAATCTCAGGTGGCACAAAGCACAAGAACTGGCATAAGGATGCTGGTTCAAGCCCTCAACTCCCCACCTGGAGTGGAGTTGATTTACAAGTGGTGAAGTAGGTCTGCAGATATCTATCTTTCTCTCCCCCTCTCTGTCTTCCCCTCCTCTCTCCATTTCTCTTTGTTCTATCCAACAACAATGACAATAATAATAACTACAACAATAAAATAACAAGGGCAACAAAAGAGAATAAATATTAAAAAAATATTTAAAAAATAAGAAAGAAAGAGAGACTAGAGCACTGTTCCAAGATATGTGGAGGCAAAGATCAAACACAGGCCTTCACAAGCAAGCCTTAAACTCTACCCACTGAGCTACCTCTCCAGTTGCTGAAAGCATTTTAGTAGCTTTACCGACATACCATTAACATATAAAACTTGCATGTAGTTATGGTATACAACCTGGCACATTGGGACATATCTATTTCAGAATCCATTCTGAAATGAACCATAATGAAACATAAACAAATTGATTAATATAGCCATTCTTTCTCATTGCAAGTATTGAGACTTTAGATCTGTCCGCTGTACAAATTTCAAATACAATACATTACAGAGTATGTCACCCAAGCTTAGTCATCTTGAGTAATACATACTTTGTAGCTTATGACCAATATCCACCCATTTCCCAAGTTCCTTATTCACCCTGCCATGGGCAATGGCCAGCCTTACTCTACTTGTATGAGCACTTGACTATTTTGGAATCCACACACATAAGAGATGACCCATGCAATAACTATTTCTCTTTCTATGTGTGAAATATTATTATTTTCTGGCATGTTAACATCCTCCAGTTCCATTGATGTTCTAATAAATGACAGGATTTATTTCATCTATTTTAGAAAATAGTTTTATCTTTTTTTTGTTTGCTTTTTTTTTTTTTTTAAGCCTCCAAGGGTCTTGGTACCTGCACTACGAATCCACTGCTCCTGGTGGCTGTTTTTTTTCATCATTGTTGTTGTAATAGTTTCCTTTTTAATAATGGAATTTACTTATCCGTAAGAGATACAGAGAGAAGAGACAAACATGGAATTGAAGCTGATATATCAAACCCTCATGAATGAAAGTCTTTTGAATAATCATTTTGCTGACTCCTCATTCCAGGACTTATCCCTTTTTTAAGACTGGATAATATTCCACTGTGTGTATACATGTATGTGCATAAATAAAACATTTTCTTTATCCACTATTTATTCATATATTTCACTATTTCATATATATTCACTATTTTCACATATCTTGGAAATTATGAATAATGTTTGACACACAAAGGAGAACATATTTTGACTCACATTTCTTTTTTCTTATTTCAAATATTTTATTTATTATATAAAGATAGAGTAAAACTGAGATGGAAAGGTAAGAGAAGAAGAGAGAAAGAAAGACACCTACATCATAGCTTTAACTATAACAAAGCTTCCCCTTCACAGGTGGGAACCAGGGACTTGAACTTGGGTCCTTGTGCATGACAACTTTGCACTCAACAAGGTGAATTACCACCCAGCACCGTGACTTCTCTTTCTTTTGAAGATAAACTGATAATTCCTATGACTTCTATTGTGAATTTTTTTGATATCCTCTGTATTGTAGATCATACAGCTATTGCATTATTGCATAAATCTATATGGAAAATCAAAATGATCTATTCCTGTATACCAGGTTTGAAATAGATCAGTGAGTCCTGTGACATTTAGTAATTTACATTATTTTAATCCCAAGATTTTTTTAATTAACAAAATTTAAATAAGTGAACTAGATTTCCTCTAAAGCAGAATCTGATTTTATTATTCATTAAAATGAAAGAATTCACAACCGAATGGGCTAAGAACAATGTTAGATGTGTTCCTGGTTGCAGGTATGGGAAGGGGCTTGACTAATGAAGGACTTCAAAGATAATAAGACAATAATTCTTTATCAGAATTTCTAGCAGTTTTCCTATGTGGGCTAATTACACGATATTTGCCATCATCTTTTTAACCCGAATTGAAAAGAAAATTCAGAAAATCCTAGTAGCAAATATCTTTTCCACTTGCTATGAAATTTCTCAACCAGAAATAAATGTAGATATTGTGAAAAAAAAATGAATAAACTCCCATGGAAAGTGAAGAAGGAATTTTTTTTTTTTTACCTTCAGTAAACAGCTCCTGTACACCCCCCCCCCCGCTCCCAACAACCTTAACAAAGTACCTGGAAAAGTAACCAAGTACCTGGAAAAGGGTTGTTTTTAACTTCTTGAGATTAGTTCACTGAAGTTTTGAACTTGAATTGCCAATAAGCAATTTCTGAGTACAAGTCCCAGAAATTTAGAAAATCAGCCATGAGAGCCTTTAGAACTTTGATTGCAATTTTTAAAGGAAAAGCAAGATTTCTGTAGTGTTTCAGTGGTCTTCAAATTTAAGGGAAAATAGCTTTCAGAAATTCCACTGATTTACTGTAGATAGTGTTTACTTCTTTCTTTGTTATATTTACAGATTTGTTCCTAACTTGGTAAGATATAAGTAAGTACAAAATACATGTATGAACAGATAGAATATAGCTATAAAAGGTCATAGAGAAAAAGCTTGAATAAATTATATAAAATGTTTATTTATAAAAGCAAAAACAAAGAATATTATTTTGATCCACAGACATAGTATACAACTAAAAACATCTCTCTAATGGTCATTACATTCAGTAGGAATCTTAAAGGAAGTTTATTTTTAAAAGTAGTATAAATCAAATCACATCCAGAAGGGAAAAAATAAGACATAAAAAAAGGTCCTCTGGAGAGACAAGATTTCCAGAATATTTAGAAACTATTCTATCTATAATTCCCCACTTTGCTTAATTTTCAATCCTACACTCTTCTATCTCCTCTACAGTGTTAGCAAAATACTTTGCCTCGTTCTACATAGTCTAGATGGAAATCACTGATGGTCATTTCTTCAGAACACACTGGTTCTTTACTTTGTCGTTGTTAAATATACTGCTACTGTACACAAGTCATTTATGAATTTGGTAAATGATGCCTGATCTTCACAACCAATGTATACATAATATATTAATATTTCCACTCAAATATTCACAGAGTGTCTCAAACTAATTCTTCCCCAATCCTCACTAGCCATTCTTTCTCAGGTTATCTTCTCATTGGTGTTCCCACATTCGAAGTTGGTGTCACTATTTATAGGATCATGCCAAAATGTGGAGAGTCCCTTGATCTGCCATTTCATAACACAATTCAAATAATCTATCATCAAAAAAACTTTGCTCCTACCTCCAACTTATACCTAAAACTTATCAAGATTTTTTTCTATCTTCATTTATATCATTCTAGCACACAACATTAATATTTTTTTCTTAATCCACTGACTTAATTTCTATGGACCAGTTTTCTCTTATCTCCTTCCAAGTCATTCTCTTCACAGCTTCCACAATCTGATATTTATTTGTTTTTTTGTTTGCTTATATATTCACAAAGCTCTATTCAGCCCTCTTGTTTATGGTGGTGTGGGGAAATTCAACCTGAAACTTTGAAGACTCAGACATGAAAGTATGTTTACATAACCATTCTGCTGTCTCTCTAGCTAATATTCCAATTTTTTGTTTGCTTGTTTGTTTTATATTTTATTGGGGGTGTCAACAGTTTACAATATAGTTGTTAACACTTGGGTACAATGTCTCATCTTGCCATGATGGGCATCTACAAAATATTCTCACCCTCAGCTAAGATCATTTTCAATCATCATGTACCAGGACCTAAAACCTGCCTTTCCTCCACCTCTCTGGAAATAAGCACATCTATCCAAAAAAAAAAAAAAAAAATCTATTTACACCTATAATCAGAGCAGCACAATTTGTATTATCCCAAAGTTAGAAGCAAGCTATACATCCAACAACAAATGAGTACTAAGAAATTTATGGTATATATACATAAAGGAGTTAAGAGTCAGCTGTAAAAATGAAGTCACCTTCTTCACCTTTTCTTACATAGACCTTGAAAGAATCATGATAAGTGAGATAAGCCAGAAAGAGAAAGATGAATATGGGATGATATAACACATGGGCACATCCCTATTTTTTTTTATTCAAGTTTCAGGGCCAGTTACCAAAGGTTTCTTTTACCCATAAAAGTCTTTAACCCTAAAATACAAGATTTTGTGTGACCTTTTCCCTGCTGGCTATTATAACCTCATAGCATACCTGTATTTTCTTCCTCCATTTAAGACATTCACATGGACTCTCTTCCAGATCTTTTTTAGCCATGATTTCTTCATTCAGAATTCATTTTACTCAAACTGAATTCTTCACTGTTCAGCACTCAAGCCTCACACCCTCTGACAGAGTATATAAGCTAAAATGGCATGCCCTTGGACTAAGCAGTTGTGTACCTATAGAGCACACATAATATTATGTGCAAAGATCCCTCCTCTATTCCTCTCTGGCTCAGTTATGACAGGAAGAAAGAGAAAAAGAGAGAAAGGAATAAATAAAGAAAGAAGGAGGTAGAGAGAGAGAGAGAGAGAAATAAGGAAAGAAAGAAAGAAAAAAAGAAAGAGAGTAGGTTTACAGGCGGCAGCAGCAATATACCTGGTAGATAAAAAAGAGAGAAAGAAGGAAGGAAGGAAGGAAGGAAGGAAGGAAGGAAGGAAGGAAGGAAGGAAAGAAAAGAAAAGTAGATTCCTGGTGCAATTTTGCCTGACCTTCCCCATGAGTTTAAGAATAGACTGAATTTATGTATTTTACTTCAGAAACTAGCATATTTCCAAGAGTAAAATAGGATCTCTAAAAATATTTGCTGAATAAATAATATTGAATAAGGAGATTTATAAGTTCTTAAACAGTATACAATTAAATGATATAAACATTAAATCAGAAGAATCTGGACTAGACCAGGGAGGTAGCTCAGCATGTTAGAACACTACCTTAAATGTTTGAAAACATAAAAGCTGGAGGTCGGGGGCCAGGCGGTATTGCAGCAGGTTAAGCAAACATGGCGCAAGTGGAAGCACTGGCATAAGGATCCCGGTTCAAGCCCCCAGATCCCCATCTGCAGGAGGGTGGCTTCACAAATAGTGAAGCAGGTCTGCAAGTGTCTATCTGTCTCTCCCGTCTCTGTCTTCCCCTCCTCTCTCCATTTCTGTCTCATTCAAGAACAACAACAACAATAATAACTACAACATTTTTTTAAAAGACAACACAAGGGAAAATAAATTAAAATAAATAAATAAATTTAAAAGTTGGAGGTCTAATCCCAAGCACCATCTTTTGCCAAAAAGAAGCACTCTTCTGGTTCTCTTTCACTCTCTTTCTCCCCTCTCATTCTCTTATCATAGTGTATGTAAGTAAAATATTTAAAAATATATACTTGTACTCTTAGCTGGGATTTATCAATCAATTACTTCATCAGTTTGGACGACTAGTCTTAAACCTCTCATATAGAATATGATTTGTGCTAATTCAATTGTCCCTAGAAGCATGTAAAGGACTTGAGGAGTGAAACATTTTTGAAACATTTCCCAATAGAGAAAATTAACAGTTACCAGTAACTGGATTCTATGTGTATTATATGAACCTTTCTTCAATGAAGTACCCAAAGTTATTTAAAATAAGCTTAACTGAAACATGAGGATGTAACAAAATCTAGAACATATAATTTAATGTAAAAGACAAGCCAGCACATGAAAAGATGGTGCAATTTAATAATTGCTATTATTATTATTATTATTATTATTATTATTATTATTAGTTCTGACTTATAATGGTGTTGGGAATTGGTCCTGGGACTTTAGAACCTCAGGCATGAACATTTTTTTTTTGCATAATCACTAAGCTATCACACCAGCCAGAAAGAAGTCTGAAGAAGAAGGAAAAAAAAAAATTATCTTGGTAAAACCAGTAGAAAGAATTAAGAGGCAGACAGGTATACTACTACTACTACTACTACTACTACTACTATTAATAATAATAATAATAATAATAATGGAGTTGGGCAGTAGTGCAGTGGGTTAAGCATATGTGGTGCCAACCAGCGTAAGGATCTCAGTTCAAGCCCCTGGCTCCCCACTTGCAGGCCTGCAGGTGTCTTCCTCTCCCCCTCTCTGTCTTCCCCTCCTCTCTCCATTTCTCCCTGTCCTATCTAACAATGATGACATCAATAACAACAATGACAATAACTACAACAATAAAAAAACAACAAAGGCTACAAAAGGGAAAATAAATTTAAAAATATTTAATAATAATAATAATAATAATAATGAAAGAGAGAAAGAGATAAAGAAACGAAAAGAAAGAGGGGTCAAGCAGGGGTACATCCACCAAAGCACATATGTTACAATGTACAAAGATCCAAGTTCAAAATGCTAGTTTAAAACTGAATTTTGTAAGCTACTTTAAAGACAGAACCATCAGACATTCATCAGATATCTCATCACCAACCCTAGGTGCAAGGAAGGAGTGGAATGACATATTCAAAGCATTATTTTCCCCTTCAGGGGAAAAGCTTAATAAACTAGAAGCAATGTCGGTGTCTCACTTTTTTTTTTTAAGGATCAGCATAAAGGATCTCTTTCATACTGTAAACCCCTAGAGATTGTAACTACAGCAAGGAGACCCTATATTGACATGACAGAGACTAAAAACAGGTGACACAGAATAAAAATTTCCCTCTTCCATCAAACTGTAAAAACAAGAAAATCCAATACCCTAGCCACAGCAACAAAAGCCACATAAAATGTAGAAATGGAGAAATTCGGATAGTGATGACAGAAATTCCAAAAGGCCAGAACGACACAGATCTTAAAAAAATAACAGAGATAGAGTTTAGAAAATTTATTCTAAAATTAATCCCAAAAACTAAACTTGACATATAGACTCAAAGTCAAGAACTCGTAGATCATCTTACCAAAGGATTACAAAATACAGGAAAGCAAAACAAAACAAAAAAAACTCTTAGAGAATAGAGCTGCAGAGTGTAAAGGAAACTTTGAATGTAGTTTAGGCTTAGGAAAGAGGCCTTTAATGTAAATTAAATCAGGAGAATGAGAAAATATAAATAATAGAAGACACAACTACCATGTTCTGTGAATTTAAAGCTTGTGGAAAGGTAAAGATAAAAAAAAAAATGAAGCAATTCTCCATTAAAAATCAGACTCCATCAGAAAGGAGAATGTGAGAGTTATTAGGGTCCCAAGGAAGAAGAGAGAGAAGAAGAACAGAGGACACATTCAAATTATAGTAGAATGTTTTCCACACATGTGCAATGTTCAAAACATAGGAGCACAGGAAGCTGAACATACACCTAAATTCCTAAAACCAATCAAAACCAAGGACAATCAAAGACATATTACAGGCTTCTAGGGAAGTGAAGTCACTTACAGGGGCAGAGACATCTGGTATACATCAGATTTTTCATCACAAACCCTAAAGGAAAGAAGGAAGTGGAATGACATATTCAAAGTACTTAAATATAAGAATTTCCAGCCACTAATGTTATATCTTGATAAATTATCCTTCAAGTATAAGGGGGAATTAAGAATTTTTTCAAGCATTCAAAAACTGAAGGAATTTTCCATTACCAACCCTGCCTTGAAAGAATTACTGAGAGGAGTCCCACATGAAAAGAAGAAGCAAAAGAATTCCAACTTTTAATGAAATGATAAATAATAGAATAGAACCAGGAACATATTATAATAGGTTAAAAAAAGAAGAAGAAAGGCAAGGGGAGAGCAAATTAGACAGAGTGATGCAGTCCAATGATAGTAAACCAAGGTCATTTTAAAAGACTATTGTAGATACTGTAAGTTAGACACAATATTCAAGATAATGCGAAAACTAAACATGGCACAAAAACAAATAAGAACCATATATACAGTGGGAAAATCATAAAAGATATCTTTTCTGACCATTAGGCAATGAGGTTAAAATTCATTACAAAAGAAACAAAGTACACCCAAACTATGAAAGCTAAACACTAAATTTCTGAATAACACCTGGGTCACTGAAGCCATCCAACAAGAACTTAAAATTCATGTAAAGAACAATGAAAATGAAGATACTATCAGATCCCCCAAGGATTGTAGCAAAAGCTGACATAAGGGAGAAGTTTGTAGCAATACAGGTTCGTATTAACTAATATCGAAGACCTCAAATAAACATCTTAACCTTACAAGTGAGTTAACTAGAAAAGGAGCAGCAAGGAGACCCTAAAGTCAGCAGGAGAAAGGAAATAGTCAAAATTAGAGCAGAAATGAATGAAATGGAGTCAAGAAAAAAGATCCAAAAGATTAATGAAACCAATAATTGGTTCTTTGAAAGGATAAATAAGAGGGCCTAGCAGTGATGCATCTGGTTAACTGCACACAGTGCAAAGTACAAGGTCCCATTCAAATATCTGGGTTCATGACTCTTGTCCACCACCTGCAGGAGAGAAAGCTTCATGAGTGTGGAAGCAGGTCTACAGGTGTCTTTCTCTCCCCCTCTCTAGTTTCCCTTCACTTTTCTATTTCTCTGTCCTGTCCAATAAAGTGGAAAAAATGGTAGCCAGAACAGTGGATCCATAGTTCCATATGTGTAATCCAGAGATAGATACTCATGGTTTTACTCATATGTATAAACTAATTTTTGATATACATGAATTCAAAAAATAAAACACAAACAAGCTAATTATTTCTGAGATTTGTGAGAACTATGGCAGTTATCTTTGGGAGGTGACAGGGTGGAGATGTAGAACTTTGGTGGTGGGTGTGGTGTGTAACTATACACTGTAATTTTATAATCTTGAAATAATGACAAAAAGGAAAAAAAAGAAGAGTTGGTAAAGGTTCTTTCACCTTTAAAACTGAAAAGGTGACAATGTTGCTTTTAAATTTAATGGACCAGTATTTGAAAGGCATTAAAACAGACACTATTATATATTATTCACAGGAGAGTCAAGTAAAGCAGTAATCACAGGAAGGAATAACTATCAATATAAGGCATTCCAATGGGTTGAGAAGCAGCCCATATATTTTGACCCATCACTTTCCTTTCTGGGAATTTATTCAAAAGAACTATGCCGAAGGTTTCACAAACTTGAACTTCAAAATTACTTGAACATTTGCTGATGCTTGCAATAATACATATGAATATAGTACATGTCTAAGTAATTAATAATATCTGTATTTAAATTCTACATAGTACTTAGGAACTAGAAAACACACATACTGGAACCAGGGCTTTACACAGGTTATTTTTGCTCCAGACCACTTTTTTCATTCAACTATTGGAGGGATTAGGGGTACACCAGATATCATAACACTGAAGTTTCTTTGGTTACCATAGCTACTTCCATGCAGTGCCAGTGTGTAAACCAGGTTATAGGCATCAGTAATACAGGCACCCTACCCAGGGAATTATCTCTCTGGGTCAAATTTAAACATACTAATGTCACTGGCTGAAAATTAGTGTATATTAAGAGACAATAAACTACAAAATGATAGCTAAGAAATAGTCCACTTATGTTATTTTGCATATATATATATATGTGTGTGTGTGTGCATATATATGTATATATGTTTCAATACATTTGTGTACATAAAGAATATCTACATAATGTATATGTAAATATGAAAGTGAAAAGGTAGTAAATTATCTCTGTATTATTGTATACATGAGATTATTTTCTTCTTTTTCTACCAATATTAGTAGAAAATGTTTTTGATGAGTTGAAGAAGCAACAGGATAAAGACTTTTGTAGCTGAATGCATTCAACAGGATATCACATTCAACAGCCATTTTATGGGGTTCACAAGCACCATTTTTGGATTTTGAAACACAGCAAAGGGTAAAATACAGTCTCCTTATCAAGAGCCTACATTTTAGTGTAAATGCATTGCATTTAAAATCACAGTACATTTTACTAAAAATTAAACTCCCTTTGACCAAAATGACTGATGTGATTTAAAAAACGAACTAAGATGTTTGAGGTTTGAAGTGAGCTAGCTTCAGCAACTGGTAACAGATCCAGTCTCCAGGGACACCATGCTCAGACCTTGGAAACCTACATGGGGTAGAGACCAAGAATACCCTTGACCCTCAGCCTGTGACCAAAACTATTACTTCCTAGGTCTGGGTCTTGCTTTCCAACCTCATCCTTCCCACCTAAGCCATCTATCTTATCAGCAGCTCAAGAAACTAGAGTCATTGCGGAGAGGTGAGTGAGGGTTGAGTTAAACCATCTTCAAACCCACCTGTGGCTCTGCCTCTGTGCTTTGGTCTGAGCCATTTCCTATCACAGTCTGAAAACAGTGGATGAGGGTGTCAGGACTCTAGGGGCTTCACTGACAACCTTTATTGACATTCAATATTCCCTTCACACCCAGATATAACTCCTCACATTATGTACTGTGCTCATAAGGAAGTGTCTGTTATCCCAAAAGAGTGTTCCCTGTGGCGCTTGTCAAGTTTTTTTTTAGCTTGTCTAGCTCATGTAAAATGTCCCATCATACTATTTTTGGCTAATCCTGAAAGTGGCTAGAGTGGGGTCTTTTTTGTTTTGTTTTTTTGTTTGTTTGTTTTTTATTCAAGCTTATCACTGAGGCTCAGTGCCTGCACTACAAATCTACTGTTCCTGTGGCCATTTTTTCCACATGTATTTTTTTTTATAGGAAGGACACATAAATTGAGAGGAGAGAGGAGGGGAAGATAAAGAGGGAGAGAGAAAGATATATGCCTGCAGACCTGCAGACCTGCTGTACCACTTGTGAAGCTTTTCCCCTGCAGCTGAGAAGCTGTGGCCTTGAACCAGGATCCTTGAGCGGGTCCTTACACTTGGTACTATGTGTGTTTAATGTGATGTGCCATGCCTGGCACCCCAGTGGGGGGAGGATGTCTTTCTGAAGGTTACTCTACAGGTAACGTCATCAAGATCAGTCAAGAAACAGAAGCTATCAGATTATTTAACACAAATTTACTTTCATAACTGTAAGATGCACCTTCAACTCTAGAGTTGATGGAATCAAGGAAGAGTTTGAAACTATTAAAATTGAGAAGCTCAAAGTTGAGCCCTTATGAATGTGGGGCCCAGACCTCTAATAATAGAGGGCTTTGATGACTGGCCATAAATGCTATCTCCCAGATGGGCATAGCATCCCTCTGGCACATGTGATCATGAGATACTGGGGATAAGACATGGAAACTCATGACTGAGTCCAGCAGTTTACTCACTGAGCCATCTCCCAGGCCACACACACCTACATTTCTTATATAGGTAGTATACAATGAAGATATTCTACCAGTTAATTCAGGAACTAGGTTCCTGTAAAATCTCTTTTTTTAAGTCCAGATAATAGAAATGTCCTTAAGTCCCAGACTCAACAAACTATCTTAATACTTTTTGAAGTAGGATGGGAGAGAATGACTATTTTAAAGAAATCCTTACACTGGATAGCTTATTTCCAATTTTATTAGTATCGTATTCTAGTAAATAACAGGGATTGTAGTTATTTCCTTCTCCTTCCCAATATGAGCTTACTCGTAAAAAATATTAAAGACAAAAATATTGGCCATGGTGACTATTAGTAGTGTTCGGTGTATTTGAATAAGCAAGCCTATTTTCTCTAAAGTTTTGCTATCTTCTTTTGCATTACATTTAGGAATGAAAAATATGTTATGTTGCTAAATGCAATAATAGCATAGATAATCCAGTATAAAAATGCCCAATTACTGATTTTTCTAGTTTATCACCTGGTTTGTTTATAAAAGGTTTAATTTTTCAACTTCAGTACATTGAATTCTTGTTTTTTTTTTAATGATTGCTTGCAGATTTTTAGTTTTTTATCCACCACTCTCCAATACAGAACAATTAAAAAAAAATACATACATAGGAAAAATTACTTTTCTGTCATTCCCTGCAGCAGGATGGTTCTTTTTCACTACAGATATAAACAACCTTTTATCCTATGCACAGTGTCTCCCCAAGTGGCATCAGTTCCAGGCCTTCTCACCACCCCAAATGGCACATGCAAACACAGCCAGACACATGCACACACATTCTTTTCTGATACTACAAACCTACAATGAAAGGAAATCTGAGAGATACAGTCTTAGTTACATTGAGACCGACTTCACATAGATATCACATTCCAGTTAATATCTCTATGTAGTCAATTCCATAAAGGCTACTACTGTTTTTCAGAAGGTACTTACTTATTCCTTAATATAGTGCCAGAGAATATCTTGACTTAAGCTGTTTTTCTTTTTCTTTCTTTCTTCCTTCCTTTCTTTTTCTTTCTTTCTTTCTTTCTTTCTTTCTTTCTTTCTTTCTTCCTTCCTTCCTTCCTTCCTTCCTTCCTTCCTTCCTTTCCTCCTTTCTTTCTTTCTTTCTTTCTTTCTTTCTTTCTTTCTTTCTTTCTTTCTTTCTTTCTTTCTTTTTATTGAGGGTATTAATGGTCTACAGTCAACAGTAAATACAGTTGTTGGTGCATGTGCAAATTTCACAGTTTTCTGCAAAACACTCTCACCCCTGGCCTAGGTCCTCCTCCACCATCATGCAGCAAGACCTGAAAGCACCCACACCTCCTTCTCCACAGGGTCCTTTTCCTTGGTGCAATACATCAAACCCAGTCCAAGTTTTGCTTTGAGTTTCCCTTTCTGTTCTTATTCCTCAACTTCTTTTAAGACATTTCATTACTACTGCCCCTTCCATCCTTATTAGTGACAAGTAGTCCCAGATTCTGGTATCAGGCTGACAGTCAGTCTTTGTTCCCCATGTTGCTATGAGTTTTTGCCTTTTACTGTCACTCAGACAAACTTTAATGAGAATTTCAGAGCAGTCATATCAGTGACTCCTATCAAATTTTCTTTTGGATTAGCAATTTAATGGAAAACTAAATCAAGAGAGCATTATCCTTTTTTTAAACCTAAGTAAAAACACAATTATAAATGACAAAATAAGAAAAAGAAGATAAAGCAAATTGTTACTAAGGAGATGTAAGTAAATAAAAAAGTGAACTATGCTCCTTGATGAGAAGACCTCATAATAGAGTGTTAAAGTCTATTTTTCTCCAACCTATAAACAACTTCTCAAAATAACCGAGCTTTTGCACAGGATTGTCTTTTGGAACTCAAGTAACTAATCAGTACTCGTTTATAAAAACAATAGAAAAAGAAATTTTGCAGGTAATGAAGTAACTAGGTAAAACTTATAATAACTGAAACAATTATACTGTCACATAATAATTCTTATGAAGATTTTTGACTGGTATAATTTGAGAAGACATAACAACAGGCAGGTAAATTACATAATATAAAGCTCATAAATAATTTAGCATGTAATAAAAGCAAAATTCAAAATAATAGAAAAATGTATCATTTGAAAATTGTATGAGAGCACTTGCCACCACAAAAACCAATTAAATAACAACATGCACCTTCACTAATCAATATGCTAAGGAAAATCCAAGACAAGTGGAAGTGAAGGTGGACTAGTAAGTAAAAATAAAACCAATACATTTCTAAAACTAAGCATTAATATAAAATTTTCAAGTGGAAGATGATTCTACAAAACATACTGATAATAACTAATGAATTAATTATTGATTATGTGAAAATAATGTTTTATAGCATGATGTATTATAAAATATTAAAAAAATGTTTAATGATATATGTGCATAAAAATGGCTAACAGTTTTTGGCAAATAATACAAAATACAGAGAAAAGTCACTATATAATAATCAAAATGTTAAAAAATTAAATGAAAATTGTTCAATTTATGAAAAAATACTGATAATTTAAAAATGAAGTGTCTCTTTTTATAAAAATAAGGAATGAAAGTAATGCGAAGCATTTAAAAATGCTTATAAAACATTTATTTCTTTTTGTTTAATCATGGATTTTTTTTATTGGGGAATTAATGTTTTACATTCAACAATAAGTACAATAGTTTGCACATGCCTAACATTCCCCAGATTCCCATATAACAATACAACCCCCACTAGGTCCTCTGAATCCTTCTTGGACCTGTATTCTCCCCACCCACCCACCCCAGAGTCTTTTACTTTGGTGTGATATGCCAATTCCATTTCAGGTTCTACTTCTGTTTTCTTTTCTGATCTTGTTTTTCAGCTTCTGCCTGAGAGTGAGATCATCCCATATTCATCCTTCTGTTTCTGACTTATTTCACTCAACTTGATTTTTTCAAGGTCCATCCAAGGTCGGCTGAAAACGGTGAAGTCACCATTTTTAGCAGCTGAGTGGTATTCCATTGTGTATATATGCCACAGCTTGCTCAGCCACTCATCTGTTGTTGGACACCTGGGTTGCTTCTAGGTTTTGGCTATTACAAATTGTGCTGCTAAGAACATATGTGTACACAGATCTTTTTGGATGGGTGTGTTGGGTTCCTTAGGATATATCCCCAGGAGAGGAATTGCAGGATCATAGGGTAGGTCCATTTCTAGCCTTCTGAGAGTTCTCCAGACTATTCTCCACAGAGGTTGGACCAATAGACATTCCCACCAGCAGTGTAGGAGGGTTCCTTTGACCCCACACCCTCTCCAGCATTTGCTGCTGTTACCTTTTCTGATGTATGACATTCTTACAGGAGTGAAGTGACTTAGAAGAAAATATTGGCAGAACTCTTTTCCGCATAAATTTTAAAGACATCTTCAATGAAACGACTCCAATTACAAAGAAGACTAAGGCAAGTATAAACCTATGTGGCTACATCAAATTAAAAAGCTTCTTCGGAGCCAAGCAGTGGAGCACCTGGTTGAGCACACATGTTACAAGACACAAGGACCCAGGTTCAAGCCCCGAGTCCCCACCTGCAGGGGAAAAGCTTTGTGAGTGGTGAAGCAGGGATTTAGGCATCTCTTTGTCTCTCTCCCTCTCTGTAACCCCCTTCCTTCTCAATTTCTGATAGTCTCTAGCCAATAAATAAATATAATTTAAAAATAAATAAAATTGTTTTCGGGAGTCAGGCTGTAGCACAGTGGGTTAAGCGCAGGTGGCGCAAAGCACAAGGACTGGCGTAAGGATCCCGGTTCGAACCCCGGCTCCCCACCTGCAGGGGAGTCGCTTCACAGGCAGTGAAGCAGGTCTGCAGGTGTCTATCTTTCTCTCCTCTTCTCTGTCTACCCCTCCTCTCTCCATTTCTCTCTGTCCTATCCAGCAATGACAACAACAATAATAACTGCAACAATAAAACAACAAGGGCAACAAAGGGAATAAATAAATTTAAAAAATAAATAAATAAATATATATAAAAAAAAGCTTCTTCACAGCAAAAGAAACCAGTCACTACCCCAACCAAGAGACCCCTCACAGAATGGGAGAAGATCTTTACATGCTATACATCAGACAAGAGTTTAATAACCAACATATATAAAGAGCTTGCCAAACTCAACAACAAGACAACAAATAGCCCCATACAAAAATGGGGGGAGGACATGGACAGAATATTCACCACAGAAGAGATCCAAAAGGCTGAGAAACACATGAAAAAATGCTCCAAGTCTCTGATTGTCAGAGAAATGCAAATAAAGACAACAGCGAGATAAAACATTTATTTCTGGGGGAGGGGGGGTCAGATGATGGCACACTGGGTTAAGTGTATATAATAGTATGCAGTGCAAGGATCCATGCAAAGTTCCAGATCCCTGGGCTCCCCACAGCAAGGCAGGGTCACTTCACAAGAAGGGAAGCAGGTCAGAAAGTGTCTATCTTTCTTTCCACCTATCTCCCCCTCCTCTCTCAATTTCTCTCTGTTCTATCCAAAAAAAAAAGAAAGAAAAAAAAATGGCTATGAGGAGCAGTGTATTTGTAGTGCAGGCATCCAACCCCAGTGATAACCCTGGAGGCAAAAAGAAAAAAAATCATTCATTCAATTATGCTATATACTGTGAACTAAAAATCTTTTTCACAATTGAAAATACATATTAAAATTCTTTAAGCCAGGCATTCTCTTCAAACTAGAAATTCATCTTTTTGAAATATCTCCCAAGAACTTATAGCAAAGATAAAAATAAAGATAAAGAATGTTCATTATTGTAGTGATAGAAGGATAAAAAATATAAAAGTTGCAAGTCCAAAAATAGCAGTGTTAAAATAACTATGGCATATTTAGTCCGTGATTCTCTTATTAATGTCTAAGTATTACATAGCAAAGTGAGTTAGAATGTAAACTGTAACCACGTCTCATTCTTTTTGTTCCAATCAAGACTCAGGTTCTTACTTACCTATCACTATGATCACCAGTGGGAACTGTGTGGAATTGTAGCTCTCTTATCCAATGGACTTGTTGATCATTATTAAATCAATAAAAAAGAAAAGATAGTAAAATGCGGTAAAGAACAGGGATTTCAGTTATTTCCTTCTCCTTTTCAATATGAGCTTACTCATAAATAATATTAAAGACAAAAATATTGGCCATGGTGACCATAAAAATAAAAAAAATTGATTCTGTGTGGTTTTAATTCTACAATTTAAGAATTGCTTATTAAGGAGTAGCTTGCAATCACTAAATTTCAAATGAATACTTATTTGCCTTATATGATGTACATTAAGTTTATAATTTTTAAGAAGATGCACTGGTGTATATTTTTTTCTCCTGAATCAGTTTAAATGTAGAATAAATTACGAGACACACATACACACAGACACATACACACACATAATTAAGTTTATCACCAAGCTCAAAGTTAGGTGGGAAAATTTCCTTAGTCATTAATTTCCTTAATGACTAAGGAAATTCCCAAGTTCAAAGTCATTATAGAATTCACAGGGCTGATGCATTTCTAGCCTTAGAGGATCTATTCATGTAGATCTTGGGTGGAAAAGATATTGCTTTCACACTAACATGGAAGGGGCTGGGGATACTTGGCCTTTGGTCCCTTAAACTTGGTCTGTGCATTGATATCTTCCATTATCCCTGAAGCTCAAAGGCATGTTTTATAATTGTAAAGGAAGCTAGAAAAAAAAAAAAACTTCAATCATAGCCTAGAAAATCAATAAGGAAATTACTTTAGTCATATTTTTAGTGTAGAGAAATAATGGGATATATTTCATGGGAAACCAAAACTTGAAGTTTGAGTCAAGTGTGAATTGAAACTTAAGTTACCTAATGTGGGTGGCATAAATCCAATGAAGAAAGTTCATATTAAAAATGGACATTCTGTTCTATATTAGCAAGTCCCAGGATAATAAGGATAAAGGGGGTAGCTGCTAAGATGGGGTAGAGAGTATAGTGTCCTGTGGTGGAAATAGATGGCACTTTGGTGGTGGGTAAAGTGTTCTAGCACATGTTTTAGGGAGATGAGAAACTGTCACTAAGACAACAACTGTCTTGTGAACATTTCCCCAATAAAACTTAAATTGGAAAACAAAAATTTGACTCCCAGTAGTGGGGCTACAGAGTAGCAGTAGCTACATTTATCTCCTCTCCTCTCCTATCCTCTCCCCTCCTCTCCTCTCCCTGTCAATTAGGAATATCAAAGGAGATCACCTGGGACCACAACAAAAAAGGACTAGAACTACTTTGGGAACCCATCAAATCATTGGTGAATGCAAACATGTGTGACTGGTGGACAGAAAGGAGTCTAAGGATAGATCCCTCGGGCTAGAGCCCATATCTACTCCAGAGTGTCTGGTAACACTCCAACAGTTTGCCATTTGAGGCACCACCTCCAGTCTGTTATACCAACAAAAAGACTGCTAAGGGGAGGAGAGGACTCCCCTAAGGCTCACCAAATGCAAATGTGATTCTCCATTGCTACTGACCCTTGGATGCTGGAGCAGCAGACAGGAGGCCCCACTCTGATATGGGGAGTGGGCAGAGGTCCCATGCTGACATAGGAGGCACATAGAACTGACAGGGAAACTCAGGAGAAGATTTACACCCTGGTGGTCGTGGGAGCCTTTCACATTGTCCTCCTGATGACTCTGGGAGACAAGGTGAATAATTGCCACAGAACCCACAGACTATAAACAGAATTTGTTTGGAAACTCACAGGTCCAAGTAGTACTGCCAGCTGGGTTCTATTTCAAGCAAAGAAGCTGAATTGAGCCCAGGTCTTTGGAATTTTGGGGCATGGGATTCTCTTTGCATAGTCACTGTGCAATCTCTCCCCGACCCTGATTTATCTCTTGGCCATAAGTGAGTGATTAAGCTACTTACTTTTAAGTGTAAGCTTACTTACACTTAAAAAGCCCTCAGGCTACCATACCCTACAAGGAAGAAAAAAAAGAGGCTTTAACAGCCACTGTGCCTCAACACAGGGATGAAGATAACATTGAAATAACTGTTATTTTCCACAACTGTGAACTCTAAGTATTTTACTTAGACACAACTCAATCCAGGCAAGAGTGATTAGTGGATTGAAAAGTACTGAAGTGGGACCTCATAACACACTACATACAATGCTTAAACAAAGAAGAAACATTGGAGAAATGAACCAGGACGAAAGCCCAGATAACACCCCCACCAAGGTAGAAGCACATAAGAAGAGTGAAATGTTCCAAACACTAATTGAGGCATTAGTCACAAAAATGAGGAAAGAGTGTGAAAGAAATTTCACCAGAAGTGGGGAAACAGCAAATGATACTCAAAAAGAAAACATGAATTATCTCCAGGTAATTAGAGAGCTGAAAGCTGAAATAGCTGAACTATGAGCACAACTAGCTGAACAAAATAAAATAAATGAGGCAGAAAACAATTAGCAAGATGGAGGATGAATTTGAAAAGAACCAAGAAAGATGTAAGAGATCTCAAAAAAAGATTAAAGGATACTGAAGACAACAACAGAGACATGTGGGATGACTTCAAAATATATAATATACACATTATTGGTTTTTCAGAGGAAGAAAGAGAAGGAGGGGAAGAAAACATTCTACAGGACATAATAACTGACAACTTCTCCAGTCTAGACAACATAAAATATATAAAGGTTTAAGAAGCCCAGTGGATCCCAAACAGAATTAACCCAGACTTAAGATACCAAGACACATATTTAGAATGAAGAGGTATAAGTAAAGAGAGAATCCTGAAGAATGCAAGAGAAAAACAAAGAGTCACCTACAGAGGAAAACGCATAAGATTAGCAGCAGACTTTTCCACACAAACACTACAGGCCAGGATAGAATGGCAAGATATCTATCGAGTGCTCAAAGAGAAAGGCTTTCAACCAAAAATACTATATCCTGCTAGACTGTCATTCAGACTAGATGGAGACATAAAAACCTTCTCAGACAAGTAACAGTTGAAATAATCAGTTTTAACCAAACCTGCCCTGAAAGAAGTTCTGAAAGGTCTCCTATAAACAGTCAGACACCATAAATATGCCCTATATCTGAACACTCTAAAACTCTATAAGAATGACTTTAAAATACCTTCATTCTTTGATATCAATAAATGTCAACATCCTGAATTCACCTATTATGAAGCCAGCATCACTGTGATACCAAAAGCAGACAGGAATAAAACCAAAATATGAAACTACAGAGCAGTATCTCTGATGAACACAGATGCTAAAATATTGAATAAAACTCTAACCAAGTGGATACATCATTATATTAAAAAGGTTGTTCATCATGACCAAGTGGGGTTTATCCCAGGGGTGCAAAGTTGGTTTAATATAGGTAAATCAGTCAACATGATCTACCACATCAATAAATGCAAGGACAAAATACACATGGCTATATCAATAGATGCAGAGAAAGCCTTTGACAAAATCCAACATCCTTATATGATCAAAATACTACATTGAGAAAGGGAGAGAGAGAGGATGGGAGGGAAGGTGAGAGAGAGAAAGGAATAGGGAGGTGATAGAGGAGAGATGGAAATAGGAGAAAGAGGAAGAGAAAGACATCTGATTCACTGCTTCTAAAATTTCCACCCTACAGGAGGAGGCAGGAGCTTGAGATTTTAATTTTCATGTATCACATACTGTTTAAGTTTCCTGCCACTATCAACATTTCATTACATTATAAAATGATGGTAACTTATGCATGTAAACCATTGCTATTTGCCTGTCAGCCCTGTCAGAAAGAGAAAAAACATAATTTTCCATCAAAAATACCATCTCAAGAATTGAGTAACAGACTACTAGCAAATTCAGCACCAAATCCCAGCTTTACTCTATTCCAATTAGGTTGGGATTGAATGAAAATTTTTTCCTAAGGGCATCTTAAAAAAATATCAAAATCTAGAGCTTTTCAGCTACTGAAATTTAAGGTGACATGGTTTTGATGTAATTGGATTTTCTGCATGTAGGTTAAATAATACATCCATGCTTTAACAATTTAATGCAACTGAATTTGCATATTTAATTTTTTTTATTTTATATTTTTTCTTACTTAAATAATAGATGTTTACTATAAAACAAATTAAAAATATACATATGCACCCATATGTATCATCCAGACACAACTAATATTAGTGATATTAACTTTATTTTCTCCCCAACTTCATTTTTATATATAATAAAATTAAATTTTAATGTCTGCCCATGACCATATTAAAAATAAAACACTCCAAATCATCATTCAGTTTAAAGGGTATGTTTGTGAAGTTCAGAATTAATATTATATTATGTACACTATACTGAAGAAGAATGTTTAAGTAGCTTACCTGGTTGAGGAATGTAAAAAAAAAAAAAAATTAGACTTAGCCATATATGTAGCTGTAAGGTGGAAAAAAACGTTTCTTTTTTTGTAATTAAACTTAAGATCTAACTAGAAAATTAAGAAGAGCTAATTTATTTATTTTGCCACCTTAGTTATTGATGGGGCTCTGTGACCACATTGTGTATCCACTTATCTTGCTAGTTTTTCCCTCCGTTTTTTATTTGCTAGGACAGAGAAAAATTGAGAGGTGGAGATAGAGAGGGAGAGAGAAAGAGAGACACCTGTGGACCTGAATTACAACTCCTAAAGCTTCCCCCATGTAGATGGAGAGAATGGGCTCAAACAGAGGTCCTTGAGTATGGTAATATATGTGCTTAACCAGGTGCATTATCCTCCAACCCAAAGAAGTAATAATTCCTTTTCTCTTAATAAAAAAAATTCTTTTTTTTATAAAATTATCTTTATTTATTGGATAGACAGCCATAAATAAAGATGGAAGGGGAGATAAAGAGGCTAGAGACAGAGAGACACCTGCAGCCCTACTTCAGCACTTGCAAAGCTTTCCCCCTGCAGGTGGGGATGGGGGCTTGAACCCAGGTCCTTGTGCATTGTAATATGTGCGCTCAACTAGGTGTACCACCCTAGAAGTGGTAATTTCTTTATATACATAAATATATTATTTTATTTATTATTGGATAGAGACATCTAGAAATTGAGAAGAGGGGGAGATAGAGATGGAGAAAGACACCAGCAGCCCTGATTCACCACTCCTGAAGCTTTCCCCCTGCAAGTGGGGGCCAGGGGCTTGAACCCAGGTCCTTGTACACTGTAATGTGAGTGCTTCACCAGGTACACCACCACCTGGCCCCAGAAGTGGTAATTTTTAAAAAGCAGTTGCAATGTTAATTTTAAAACCATATCAATGTACTATTCACACTCTGTAAATTTATGAGATAATTGAGGAGGAAAAGGCAAATTATATCTTCCTACTGATATGAAGATGTGTTACACTTTGTAGGTCCATGAAAAATATCCCAAAGGTCCATCAAGTTCTAAGGATCATTCATATAGAGATAATTATAACTTTGTATTCATGTCACTCTGAATTCTAACCATCTTTAACATTTCAACACTCCATCAGTTCTATTTCCTACTGTTTACCATATACAATGAGTTGACATTTGTATGTTAGCAGTTCTCAGCTTTCTAGAATATGTGTGTTCTTTCTCATTTCTCCTCATAAAACCGCCAGTTTTATTTTTTAGTTCATCTCTTGCTTGTAACATATCAGCAAATATTGTCAATAATGACTAGCTCTCAGTCACAGCCTCTTCCTCTAAAGACACAAAGGGATTGAGAGCACAATAGACCTTTCAAATAGCTCAATTGAAAATTTTAACAAAGGTTTTTGTCACAGCAAAATATATACAGTCAGCTATGATATAATTTTTCTTCCCAACTCTCTCTTTAGTTTTTTCTACATATACTACCATATCATCTACAAATAGAGTTTTATTTCTTCCCTTCCAATCTGCATTCCTTTGATTCCTTACTCTTGCCTGATTGCTATGGCAAGAAATCCCAATACTATGTTGCACAGTAATGATAATAATAGGCAACCCTGCCTAGTCCCTGGTCTGAGGGGGAATGCTTTCAGTTTTCACCACTGAGTATGATGTTGGCTATAGATCTGATGTATATGAGCTTCACTATCTTAAGGAATTTCCCATAAATTCTCATTTCTATTTTTCTTATTTTTTTATTGTTTTAAACACGGGACTAATTTAAATTGTAAACGATCTGTACAACAAAAGAAACCATCACTCAAACAGAGAGACACTTCACAGAATGAGAGATGATTTTTACATTCCATACATTATTCAAGGGGCTAATAACAAAGATATATAAAGAGCATACCAAACCTAAAGAATCAAGTAGAAAGCTACTGGAAATCATTAGCCAATATAGAAAAATCTCAGGCTACAAAATCAATGTACAAAAATCAGTGGCATTTCTTTATGCAAACACTAAGTCCAAAGAAGAGGATATCTAGAAATCACTCCCATTCAGTATCACAATAAAATATCTAGGAATACACCTGACCAAAGAAGTGAATGACATGTATACTGAAAACTATGAGTCACCATTCAAGGAAATAGAAAATAATACAAAAAAAATGGAAAAGTCATGGAATGGAAGAATTAATATCATCAAAATGAATATTCTAGCAAGAACCATATACAAATTCAATGTGATACCCATCAAACTCCCACCAAGTTTCTTTAAGAGAGCAGAACAAAAATTACAACCATTTATCTGGAACCAGACAACACCTAGAATAGTCAAAACAATCTTGAGGAAAAGAAACAGAAATGGAGGCACCTCACTTCCAGTTCTTAAACTCTATTATAAGGCTATCATCATCAAAACAGCCTAGTACTGGAACAAAAATAGGTACACAGACCAGTGGAATTGAACTAAAAGCCCAGAACTAAACCACCACGCCTACATACATCTAATTTTTGATTAAGGAGCCCAAATTATTAAATGGGGGAAGGAGGCTCTCCTCAATAAATGACACTGAGAAAACTGGGTTGAAACATGCAGAAGAATGAAGCTGAACCACTTTATCTCACCAGAAACAAAAATCAACTCCAAATGGATCAAGAAACTAGATGGTAGACCAGAAACTATCAAATACATAGAGGAAAATATTGGTGGAACACTTTCCCACCTAAACCTCAAGGACATCTTTGATGATAAAAAAAAAATTGCAAGGAAGTCTAAAACAAAAACAAATCAACGGGACTACATTAAACTTAAAAGCTTCCGCATAGTGAAAGAAAACATCACCCAAACAAAGAGACCCCCTTACAGAATGGGAGAAGATCTTCACATGTCATACATCAGACTAAGGGTTAATAACCAAAATATATAAAGAGCTCACCAAACTTGCAACAAAAAAGCAAATGACCCCATCCAAAAATGGGCAGAGGATATGAACAGAATATTCACTATAGAAGAGATCCTAAGGGCCAACAAGCACATGAAAAATTGTTCCAGGTTGTCAGATTGTCAGAGAAATGCAAATGAAGACAACAAAGAGATACCACCTCACCCCTGTGAGAATGGTATACATCAAAAAGGACAGCAGCAATAAATGCTGGAGAGGTTGTGGGAACAAAGGAACCCTTCTGCACTGCTGGTGGAAATGTAAATTGGTCCAAGCACTGTGGAGAGCATTCCAGAGAATTCTCACAAAGTTAAAAATGGATCTTCCTTATGACACAGTAGTTCTTCTCCTAGGGATATATCCTGAGGATTCAAACACACCAATCCAAAAAGATAAGTGCACACCTGTGTCCATAGCAGCACACTCTGTAATAGCAAAAACCTGGAAAAAAAACCAGATTTCCAACAACAGGTGAATGGCTTAGAAAATGCGATATATATATCAGCTATTAAGAACAATGAGCCCACCTTCTCTGATCCATTTTGATGATATTGTGTGAGATAAGCCAGAAAGAGAAAGATGAGTATGATGGCCATGGCAGGAATATGTCCTTGCATATGCTTCAGTATGTGGAGGGAACATGGCGGAAGCTCAATTTAAGGAGTCTAATAATGGGTGGCTCCACAAGCCACTAGACTGCTAAAATTAACTGTGAGAAACCTTGTATATGTTATGAGAGAAGAAGAAAACTGGCTTTGGGGGTGACTAGAGAGTATAATCTTAAATTTGTTCAAACTTACATAGTTTGTTTAAACACTTAAGGCCTTAACCTGTCTTCACAAATTTAATAACTCAGTATTCTTTCAATCAATTCAACAACATAATTAGCAAACAGATTTTACTGAATACCTCAAAAAATTTTATAGTGATAATGAATTCATCTTTTATCATGGCAATTCCTAAATTCTCTTCAGAGTTCTAATACTGTATGTAAAACAATACCTAATTTTTATAGCAGACATCTAGATCAATTTCCTCATCAAACAGTTGGCAGTTATAATTACAAGGTTAATCTATTCCTCTAATAAGTTTGATTCCCTTAGATAAAATATAAATGCTTTCTAACCATCATGCAAAGTATTAGAAAACAATCATAGATTATTCCAAATAATTTCTGGGAAAATATGGTGATTCTCTAAGGACACAACTATCTCACCTCAGACTATTTGGAATTACTTTAAAGCATTTTTTTTTCTTTTTTTAAGCTCAGATTGAATAAGTATCTTAATTACATGAAATACCTGCTGAATAATAAATAAAATTATCATCTATAATACTGATAAAATGCACTGAGCCCATTTGATACTCTGTGGCAGAGATTCCAGAACAAAATCCTTCAGTAATCTTTTAACCCATATTTGAGTTATAAAATAATTTCCCCTTCAAATTAAAATCTGCACTATTTGCTAAGGCAGTTACACTACTTAATTGGATTAAAATAACCAGACAATGCTTCAGTTTACTTTGAAATATTTCTGTTTTCCAAAAAAGTGGCACTGAAAGTTAAATGACATTTTATTAGATAGAATGAATCACAAAGCTATTCTGGGGACGGAGTAGCCATCCCAAAATTTTCTCTTTGGTAATAAGACAGTTTCATGGGAGGAGCTCTGAAAAGCTATGTTGACTTTGCATATTGTGTTTAAAAAAGATAGTTACGTACAGAGCATCTATAAGTATGTATCCTTCACTATATCCTGAAAGACTTCTAGCATTTGCCCTTCTTCCGTAGCCAGTCAACAGCGTCAGGTTGAGCCTGATGTAAAGTTTCGAGACCTCCTTTGAAGCTGGAGAGGTGGCAGTCGTTGACTATGTGTGTCATAGTCTGTCTGTAGCCACAGGGGCAGTTCGGGTCGTCTCTGGCTCCCCAGCGATGGAACATAGCGGCACACTGGCCATGGCCTGTTCGATAGCGATTGAGGAGGGCCCAGTCAAAACGTGCTAGGCCAAAGCCGGGCTGACGCTTGCAGGGGTCTGTGATGAGGTGTTTGTTCTTTACCTCAGCTCACTGCCAACTCTGTTTCCAAGAGTCTGGAACAGAGAAGTTCAGTGTAGGCGTAGGGGACCAGATTGGGTGACAAGATGTCAAGCGTTGGACAGGGTGGGCGAAGATATCTGCGTATATTGGTAGGTCCGGTCTAGCGTAGATGTGGGAAATGAACTTAGATGATGCCGCATCCCGACGAATATCTGGCGGGGCAATGTTGCTAAGAACTGGCAGCCATGGAACCGGGGTGGAACGGATGGTTCCAGAAATTATCCTCATGGAGGAATATAATTTGGAATCAACCAAGTGGACATGGGGGTTACGGAACCATACTGGGGTACAGTATTCTGCAGTGGAATAGCATAATGCCAGAGATGATGATCGTAGTGTGGAAGCGCTCGTGCCCCATGAGGAGCTGGCCAGTCTTGCAATGATGTTATTCCTGAAACTCCTTATCTCCTTTGCTTGGAGAAGACAAAACTAAAATTGGTATAACTTTACTTACTGTGCCTTTCCTGTAATTTTTTTTTCTCATTCTCCTCCTCCTCCTCCTTGTTCTTCACCTTCTTTCTTTTTGTTACTGGATAGGACTGAGTGAAATTGAGAGAGGAGGGAGAGATAGAGATGGAAAGAGAGTTACACTTGCAGACCTGCTTCACTACTTATGAAGCATCCCCCATGCAGGTGAGGAAGGGATGTGGTGCTCAAAACTAGATCTTTTCAGGGGTCCTTGTGCTTAACCAGGTGCTCCACCACCTGCCCCTCCCCAAACTTTCTTTATTCTTTTCTTTTTCTTTTTACCTCCAGAGTTATTCCCGGGGTCTGGTACCTGCACTATGAATCCACTGCTCCTGGAGGCCATTTTTCCCTTTTTGTTGCCCTTGTTGTTTATCACTGTTTCTGCTATTGTTGTTCTTGTTAGATAGGACAGAGAAAAATTGACAGAGGAGGGGAAGACAGAGAAGGGAATATAGACACCTGCATACTTGCTTCACCACTTGCAAAGCTTCCCCCCTGCAGGTAGGGAGCCAGGGTCTCAAACTGGGGTCCCTAAGCAGGTCCTTGTGCTTTGTGCCATGTGCACTTAACCTGCTGCACTACCACCCAGCCCCCATCCTACAAACGTTCTAAGTGACACGCCTTTTCTTTCTCTCCAATGTACTCTGTTTTAGATAGGCTATAGAAAGATAACACTCAACGTTATGTGGGTAAGTTATTTGGTCTTTCTGGGTCTTTCCCAAGTAAGTAGACAAGAAATATACCAGTTATTAATAAATTTATTTTTGCCTGTTATCTTTTCATTCTGCCTAATGCTTATCTGATTATTTCTCCAGCTTCTGAAAAATACACACCAGTATGAGACAACTTTATTTATTCCCCAAATGCCTAATAATACAGTTTCAAATGTTTGCTATGCTATCAACATAATTGCAAGAAGAATTAGAAAACTGCCATTATACTGAGAAATGTTCTAAACACTATCTTAGTAAGTAGCATCTTCTGTAAACAAACATAAAGTTGTATTAGATATCAAATGCAAAATTATAAATTGACCTAACAAGTATATTCATAACCAAGAAACAGAATTTATGAAATATACATTCCTCTTAAAAATATGTGGAATAGAAATTGACTACATGTACTAAGTCACAAAAGGATAAAAAACTTATCTATTCTCTAATGAAATGCAATTAAATGGAAATGGACAACAAAATATATATGCAAGAAAGCATGCATGCATATAAAATAAGCACACATAACCTTATTCATATAAGAATATATATATATATATGGATATATATATTTTGTATATATATATATATATATAGAGAGAGAGAGATTAGAGAATGATATGAGAGATGAAGGAGTGGCACATAGTGAACTGGCATTGGGGTAATACCAGAAATGAACCTGAGATTTCTGGAGCCTCAAGTATGACAGCTCTTACTCTAATAGATTGATCTATCTTCTCAATTTTCACATATATACTTCTTAGTATCACACTTCTTGGGAAATAAACTATTAAAAGCAGTAGAAAATACTATGAAGGGGTCCTAGTGGTGGCATACCTGGTTGAGTGCACATTACAGTGTGCAAGGACCTGAGTTTGCACGCCCACACCCCACCTGTAGGTGAAAACTTTGCAAATGGTGAATCAGTGCTGCAGGTGTCTCTCTGTTTCTCTCCCTCAGAACCTCCCTCTTCCTCTTGATTTCTGGCTGTCTCTATCCAATAAATAAATAATGATAAAAAAAGAGCGAGAATATTTTAAAGTGAGTAAGAAATTGTGACTATGGGAGTAACTGAAGGAGAATTTATATGCAACTAAAATCGAAAAGTGAAAGAAAAAGTAAGCATGAAGTACAGGTTAGTAGTTGCCTCCTTCTCTGAGAATATTATTACAAAGAAGAGGCCGAAACTATTCAACAAATGGCACTGGGAAAATTGAACAGTCACAGTTAAAAATGTGACATTAAACCACCATTTGTTATCATGTACCAAAATCAAATCAAAATGAACCAAAGACCTGTATATTAGACCAGAAACTCTAAAATTTATAGAAGAAACATTGTAAAAGATTACAGAATGTTCACATCAAAGATGTATTTGATGACTCAACTCCATAGGCATGGGGAATGAGAACAAGAGTAAATGAATGGGACCACATGAAACTGAAAAAGCTCTTATATATTGAAAATGTACTATGCAAATAGCCAGGCAACCTAGTAAATGATGGGAGAAGCTACTTTCACATTACACATCTGACACGTGACTAACATCAAACATATACCAAAAATCGGTACAGCTCAAAAGAAAAAAAAATTAAAGTAGGCCAAATAACTAGACAGTTTTCTAAAGAAGAGATATGCATGGCCTGTAGATATATGAAGAAATGCTCCTCTTATCATTAGAGAAATGCACATTAAAACTACACTGAGATTCTATATCACACCTGAGAAAATATCCAACATCAACAAAATATGCTCAGGGTCACAAATTCAGCCTTCTTCACAGCATATACCAGAGCAGATCTCTGGATGTTTACTCATAAAAATAATTATATATTTAACATACTTTATCTTAATTTATATTTTCCTTTTTCCCCTTTATTGGAGGATTAATGTTTTACTTTAATTCGACAGTAAATAAAATAGTTTGTACATGCATAACAGTTCTCAGTTTTCCACATAACAATACAACCCCCACTAGGTCCTCTGTCATCCTTTTCCTTTTAAATATTTTTAAAATAACTATGACAAATTCAAATTATAATACAATACCACACCCTCCACACCTCTAGATAACAACTACAGTTTTCCATAGTCTTGGATATAGGTTGACTTTTTTTTGTTTTCAAGTTAATTTCTCTAAATTCCACATATGAATGAAACCACCCAGTAATTGGCCTTTACCTCCTATTCACTTAAATAAGCATAATCCTCTCCAGTTCCATCCAATTTATCACAAAGGACACAATGTCTTTTTTTTTTTTATCACTGGGAAATATTCCATTGAGTATATGTCCCATAACTTTGTATCCAATTATCTGTTGGAGGGCATTTTGTTTGCTTCCATAGTTTGGTTATTGTAATAATGCAGCTTTGAAAATAGGGAGATACACACACACACACACACACACACACACACACACACACACACATATATATCCCTTTGAGTTAGTGTTATCTCTTTTGGACAAATGCCTGGGAATGGGATTGCTGGATCAGAAGATATTTCCATTTGGATTCTCCATACTATTCTCCATAATAGTTACACCAGTTTTGCATTCCCACCAGTGATATAATAAAGTTCCTTTCAGTCCACTTCCTTTCCAATAATTTTTCTCTCCTGTTTTGTTGATGAAAGTCCATTCTCACAGGTGTGAGGTGGTATCTCAATGTGATTTTAATTTGCATTTCTCTGGTGATGAGTGAATTGGAGCATTTCCACATATGTCTGTGGAGCCTGTATATCTTTTCTTTAGAGACTGTGATGTTGCTGTGGATCTCTCAGTTGTAGTTGATGAATTTTGTTAAGTTCAATAGTTAAAACTATTTGGGGTTTTTTTGTGGAAGAGGGAAAACTTCATGTGTGGTGAATCAGGGTTGCAAGTGTCTATCTCTCTCCCTCTCTACTACTCCTCCCCTCTCAGCTTCTCTCTACCTTTATCCAATAATAAAATAAAAAAGATTTTAAAAATACTATGCTACTCTTTTAAAAAAGAATATGAATGCATGTCTATATACACAACCTAACTATAGTTTGTTCTGTGAAGTATTTTCCTACATAGAAATTATTTAAACATCATACTATGTGAAATTTTCTTCAAATCTACTTTCTATTCAACAATACATTTTGAAAATTTTTCTCCGATAGTATTCTTGTTTCACTTGTCATACTCGACGATGCATTGGATTCCATCATGTGAATAGCTTCAATTTAGAGAAACTCTGTGGCTTTTACTCTTCATTCTTACAACTGATTGTGCAGTAGCCATTATGCACATATGGTCTTATGTTTATTTATTCTTGTTCACACGTTTCTCCAGGGGAGATGTTGAGAACTGGAGTTGCTGGGAGAGTGAAACCGATTTCTATGGAAACATTCATTTCATTATAATAAAAGTTTGTAATTTTAAAATTCTGATGCACACCTGTAATACTGATAGTACACATCCACTAGCCTAATGCACCTGCACTATGCATGTTTATGAAGAGATCTGCAAAATATATCACCAAATTTTTCTTGAAATTGAGAGGGCTATTCTTTTGTAATGAAAGTAAAATAGCAGAAGTGGACTAAAATGACAAGTAAGCTGATATGCCATATATCTTACTGAGATTTTGTTTTCAAGTTATTCACGTTAAGATGTCAACAAGTATAGAAATGAAAAAGAAGAACATTATAGAAAGAGAAGAAAACAAATATAAGATAGGTCATTTTCAGCTTCAAAAATTCACTGCAGTTACTAGACTGAGAATCATAAATATTTTTATAACTTACGATACAATGTGAAAAGACAGGAAATAAAAGTTATGATACAGTTTTATACAAAATCTCAAAGTCCTGAACATATAGCACATCTGCCAGCCTGTGTCTTTCAGGTTAATATAAGATACACATTTTGAATAATTACTTTCAAATGATGCAACCATTTCTGTATGTTTTATATTAAGAGTAAGAGAAAAATGGTATGGAGTTAATTTACTTAGTAAGGCAGTGGAACACCTGGTTGAGTGTATATATTATCATGTACCAGGATTCAGGTTTGAGACCCCATTCCCACCTGCAGGGGAGAAGCTTCATGAGTTGTGAAGCAGCTCTGCAAGTATCTCTCTCTCTCACTTTCACTCTCTACCTCCCTCTACCCTTGCAAGTTCTTACTGTCCTGTCTAATAAAATAGAAAGAAAAAGCGTACTGGGCTTAAGTGCTAGCTCTAAGCCCTGGTGGACAAAGCAAACAAACACCTCAAAATCATACAGAGATAGAGATAGATAGATAGACAGATAGATAGAGAGAGAGAGAGAGAGAGAGAGAGAGACTGAAAGAGACTGAAAGAGAGAGAGGGGGGAGAACACACACACACGTAAATAAATAAGCTCTAGTGCTTCAAAAGCTGTTATTCCACATCACTTTTTATATTGTTTTGTTTGCAAAATTGAGCTAACAGTGAATAATAAAGACCAATCAGCAGGCAATATGGCATGCCTGAAGCATACACGGATGGGGGCATCACTGAATATGATAGACGAGAAGCATCCAGCTCAGGTATGAAGGTTGGACCCTGAGGTTAGTACAAAACACAGACAGACACATCCTTAATATATCATCTGAAGATCTGGAAGGGTAGGAAAGAAAGTGGAAAATTTAATTATAAAATATCAGTTGGGAAGTATGGAAATTAACTCAGAGGAAGTTAATAAGCAGTAGCAAACATAATGATCTGTATTAGCCCTAATTCAAATTAAAATGTCTATGTGACCTTGAGTACATCACTTCGCTTTCTCTCCAAGCTTCTTCATGTGTTAACTAAGGAGCGGGGCTATCTGATCTCCCAGGTAATGTCTAGTTTTGCACTGCATAAATCTGTGCTTCTAATAATCAAAAGGAGACTGAAGCTCAGCCAACTATTTTCTGCAGCCTGACTGCATTTAACATTCTTTTCCCTGCCAAGAACAAATGCCTAAATGTGTCTGGCTTGGGATCTATAAATTAAAGTAAATTAGAGCACCTGCTAGAAATGGGAAGTGCAGAGAGTATCAAACAATGTTAACAACCATTCTAGGGACTCGGGATATTGTGAGTCTAGTTGATTTTACTCTATGCTTTAGCTTTATTTCCCTTCCCAAGCTTTCATTAAGATATAATCTCAGTGAAATAAGTGGGATAAACCTTAAATGTTTAAAAGCCGATAGAAAGTGTGGGAATTTGTGACTGAAGTCACAAATGTACCCACACCTTATTGCTTGCTATATTCCATCTTTTATCTCTATAATATATCTGCTTTTCAGTGTGTCAGGGAAAATGAACTTTTCTACTTCTCCAGAAAACATTCTTTATATCCACTGAATATATTTTCCTTAGAGAAATTGACAAGCCTCTGAAAAGATATAGAGCCTCCGTTTTTTTTTTCTGTCCCACAAGAATTCAGTGCACATCCCTTAAATTTGTACTCCAAGTTCGTTTTTGTTATTAACAATTTCAAACTAAATGATTTATCGGGAACAGTAACACAGCTTAATCCATAAATTAAATGATGAAAATACATATTTTCAAATGTATTAAACATAGTATCTTTACTAAAAAGATCCCAAATTAAAAATGTCTAAAAAGATTGGGGGCCAGGTTGAGTGCATACATTACCATGCATAAGGAACACTGGTTTCCACCTACAGAGGAAAGATTCATGAGTAACAGAGGTGCAGGTGTCTCTCTGTCTTATTTCTTCTTTATCTCTCCCTCTTCTCTCAATTTTTCTGTCCTATAAAATTAAAATAACTATAAAATTATTGCACATAATGGTGATATGGAGAGGATGAATATATATCCATGTATATATATATATATATATATATATCAAGTAATATAAATTTTTTAATGAAAGAGAGAGAGATTGAGGCAGAGCACTGATCAGCTCTGGAACTGGAGTACTGGGGATTGAACCTGGGAACTCAGAGCCTCAGGCATGAAAGTATTTTTCATAACCATTATTCAGTCCCCTCAGAAAAATATTATAGATTTATAGTCTTCCTAACTGTGGTAGACAATTTGCCCCAAGTTATAAAAGTCCTTCATGTTATAAGAATAGTCTGTCTCACCACCACCACCGCCACCACCTCCATCACTGTCCTATGTGTGTAGTTAGTAAACAGAGTCAAACCAGTTATTAGATAAAGCTAGAATAAACTTTTTGTGATTATGGTACTCTCAAATCCTCATTCTTTATGATTATTTATTATTATCTTAAGTACAATTACTCAGTGGATTATATCTATAAAGGGGTGAGGATTCTTTTTTCTTTAATAATGTTAGTGTCTTACCTGTGATGAACATCACATTTTTTTAATGCAAAATTAAAAATGAGACGTTTTACAGTTATGGACCTAAAGGCTGGAGTAATTCAGATGAAGTGCTGGGGGGGGGGTGGTACCCACCTTCTGCAACCCACAATGACCGTGGGTCCATACTCCCAGAGAGATAGAGAATGGGAAAGCTATCAGAGGAGGGGATGGGATATGGAGATTGGGTTGTGGGAATTGTGTGTAGCTGTACTCCTCTTATCCTACGGTTCTGTTAATGTCTCTTTTCTTAAACAAAAACAAAAACAAACAAACAAAAAAAGAACCACAAAAAATAAGAAGTTTTCTGTTTGGGGGAGATTTTTATTTTTATTTGTGTTTCTCCAACATCTTCACTCTTGTGCCATAAATATGGTTTTTGTCAGGATGACCATAAAAGCATTTCAGAAGGCATTATCTTAAATACTAGGCTTTGATCTCCTCAGAACAATGGAGAAAGACTGGATCAGAATTCTAGTTCCAATTCACTTTAAGAACTTTCATATAGAAATATTCATGTCTTCAGGTAGAAGCAACATCCAGGATGCAAGAGAGTCCTGATACAAAAAACATATGATAGGGAAAAAATAATGGTTATGCAAAGGACTCTCATGCTTAACACTCAGAGGTCCTAGGTTCAGTCCCAGCTACCTTCATAAACCAGACCTGGGAAGTGTTCAGATCCCTCTCTACTTTTTGTTTTGTTTCTTTCATCATTAAAAAAATAAAAAATGGGGAGTCGGGCGGTAGCACAGTGGGTTAAGCACAGGTGGCGCAAGGACCAGCGTAAGGATGCGGGTTCCAGCCCCCGCTCCCCACCTGCAGGGGAGTCGCTTCACAGGCAGTGAAGCAGGTCTGCAGGTGTCTATCTTTCTCTCCCCCCTCTGTCTTCCCCTCCTCTCTCCATTTCTCTCTGTCCTATCCAATAACAACCACATCAACAACAACAACAATAATAATCACAACAACAATAAAAAAAGACAACAAGGGCAACAAAAGGGAAAATAAATAAATAAAATTTAAAAAAATAAGAAATAAAAATAAATAAAATATGAAAAAAGAAAGAAAGAAAACCTTCCTCTCCACACCAAGTAATTTATTAAGATAAGGCAGAAAGAGATGATTCATTGAGTAACCACCAAAAATATGATAACAAAAACAATGAAATTTCTTCTTACAGAAAAGGCACCACTGAATGTACATAAGCCATGAGTCTTTGCTTAACCTTCAGTAACCTGTTTTCTCCTTTGTCCATCTGCCAACTCTGCCATTGTTGGCTCAATTCCAATAAATTTCCATCTTCCCTGTAATTTTATCCATGGGATTAGTCTCACTATTCCCTTGTATGTTCAGTCTTCATTGTAGGCCCCAAACCACTTCATTCACCATAACAAAACCATTTTTCTCTTTATTATTGTTTTTAAGTGGAATTCATCAACGTTCCAAATAGCCCTGGTTATTATGAATGGTCCACTCTGCTCAAGAAAAGTACATTTTACAGTGTAGAAATAGCATAGTAGTTATGTAGAAAGACTGCCATGCCTGAGGCACCAAAGGCTCCAAGTTCAATCCCCAACATCAACTACTAAATTCGAAGTCTAGTAATGCTCTTGGGGTGTTGAGGGACAGGAGGAACCTGGAGGATACTGGCCAGAAAATGGGGTTGCTAACACGTGTGGCTTGGAAAGGTGGAGGAGGAGCTTCGGTGTTAAAAGCTAAACCTGTGGGTGTGGCTTGCTCTCTGTCCAGGTCACCAAGTAAGCATTAGATCCTCTCTCTCTCTCTCTCTCTCTCTCTCTTTCTGTCTTGCTCCTCCCCCCCCCCATTTCTCACTCTCTCTTATGTTTTAACATGTTCCCTTTTTTCCCAAATAAAATTGAAAATTCCTGAAAATCATGCTGTCTTCTCAAATCTTTGTTGAGATAATGTGTGACAAACTTTTTAAATGAAAAGCTCCTGTGAGCTTTCTCTCCTAACATCCAGCACTGGTGAATTTACATTAAAATTACTTTTATCTGTTTATTATTGATTAGAGAGAGACATTCAGAGGGGGAGATAGAGTGGGAAAGAGACTAACAAGACGCTTGCAGCCCTACTTCACTACTCATGAAGCTTCCCCCCTTCTAGGTGAGGACAAGGGGCTTGCACACTGTGATATATACACTTACCCAGGTGCACCACAATAATGTGGCCCAGCACTTGTGATTTTTTTTTTTTAGAGTTATTTTAGGTTGCCAGAATTGCTTGGCCCACAAACTCTGGAAAGTTAAATCTTAGAAGACATTTTCAATGAAACGAATCCAATTACAAAGAAGACTAAGGCAAGTATAAACCTATGGGACTACATCAAATTAAAAAGTTTCTTCACAGCAAAAGAAACCACTACCCAAACCAAGAGATCCCTCACAGAATGGGAGAAGATCTTTACATGCATCAGATAAGAGTTTAATAACCAACATATATAAAGAGCTTGCCAAACTCAACAACAAGACAACAAATAACCCCATCCAAAAATGGGGGAGGACATGGACAGAATATTCACCACAGAAGAGATCCAAAAGGCCAAGAAACACATGAAAAAATGCTCCAAGTCAAAGCAGAAATTGACTGAGTTTGGAGTATGGCACCAAAGTAAGAAAGCAGAAGTATACTAGAGTTTGCAATGAGTACCTCCCTAATACTTCCTCTCCACTTTTCCAAGCTTTGGGTCCATGATTGCTCAACAATTTGTTTGGCTTTGTATGTTAACTCTCTTTTCAGTCACCAGGTTCCAGGTGTCATCAGGATGCCAGCCAGACTTCCCTGGATTGAAGACACCACCAATGTGTCCTGGAGCTCAGCTTCCCCAGAGACCCATCCTACTAGGGAAAGAGAGAGGCAGACTGGGAGTATGAACCGACCAGTCAACGCCCATGTTCAGCGAGGAAGCAATTACAGAAGCCAGACCTTCTACCTTCTGCAACCCTCAATGACCCTGGGTCCATGCTCCCAGAGGGATAGAGAATGGGAAAGCTATCGGGGGAGGGGGTGGGATATGGAGATTGGGTGGTGGGAATTGTGTGGAGTTGTACCCCTCCTACCCTATGGTTTTGTTAATTAATCCTTTCTTAAATTAAAAAAAAAAAAGAAAAAAGAAAAAATGCTCCAAGTCTCTGATTGCCAGAGAAATGCAAATAAAGACAACAATGAGATACCACTTCATTCCTGTGAGAATGTCATACATCAGAAAAGGTAACAGCAGCAAATGCTGGAGAGGGTGTGGGGTCAAAGGAACCCTCCTTCACTGCTGGTGGGAATGTCAATTGGTCCAACTCTGTGGAGAACAGTCTGGAGAACTCTCAGAAGGCTAGAAATGGACCTATCCTATGATCCTGCAATTCCTCTCCTGGGGATATATCCTAAGGAACCCAACACACCCATCCAAAAAGATCTGTGTACACATATGTTCTTGGCAGCACAATTTGTAATAGCCAAAACCTGGAAGCAACCCAGGTGTCCAACAACAGATGAGTGGCTGAGCAAGCTGTGGTATATATACACAATGGAATACTATTCAGCTATTTAAAATGGTAACTTCACCCTTTTCAACTGATCTTGGATGGACCTTGAAAAAATCATGTTGAGTGAAATAAGTCAGAAACAGAAGGATGAATATGGGATCATCTCACTCTCAGGCTGAAGTTGAAAAACAAGATCAGAAAAGAAAACACAAGTAGAACCTGAAATGGAATTGGCGTATCGCACCAAAGTAAAAGACTCTGGGGTGGGTGGGTGGGGAGAATACAGGTCCAAGAAGGATTCAGAGGACCTAGTGGGGGTTGTATTGTTATATGAGAAACTGGGGAATGTTATGCATGTACAAACTATTGTATTTACTGTTGAATGTAAAAGATTAATTCCCCAATAAAAATAAATAAATAAATAAATGTACACACACACACAGCCCCAGAATTAACATATGACTGATAGATACAGTGTTATAGAAAATAGATGAATGCAGAGTGCACACTCTCCTGATTCACCCTGTGTAGATATTATAAGCAATGTGCCTGGTAAAGATTTGTATTTCCTCTGTGATATAAGGACATAGCCTAAGACTGCCTTTCCTTTGTGCTTGCTCTCCTTGGCAATTAAAATAGTGGCTGTATTTGCTACCCCTCCTCCCCTCCACATTCTTAAGCTAATAGGCTAAAAGATAAAGATGAGTAAGCAAGAATACAACTGTCTCTGGACTGATACATACCAGGCACTAGGCCTCCCCTTCTCTGCCCACACCAAGGCCACAGATAAGAAGCATGTACAGCAATTACGTGAAAGATTACCTTTGTCTATTTCTGCCTACTTTGTAATACTGAAGTAAACCTGCTCCCTTTGAGGAGAGGGAGGGCTCTAAAACTGTGGGTTTTTCCAAGGTTCCAGGAGTCTCCTACAAACTGGTGTAATAAGAATCCTCTCATTTGGGAGCCCGGTGGTAGCATAGCAGGTTAAGCACAAGTGGGGCATAAAGCACAAGGACTGGCATAAGGATCTTGGTTCCACCCCCAGGCTCTCCACCTGCAGAGCAGTCACTTCACAGGTGGTGAAGCAGGTCTGCAGGTGTCTATCTTTCTCTCCCCCTCTCTGGCTTCCCCTCCTCTCTCCATTTCTCTGTCCTATGCAACAAAGACGACATCAATAACAACAACAATAATAACTACAACAACAATAAAAAAAACAAGGGCAAAAAAAGGGGAAATAAATAAAAAAAATATATAAAAAATCCTCTCTTTCACCAAGAACCATCTCTGGTCTTGCGCTTTGAGGATTATTTCTCTAAGAGTAAGGCGTGCAAATACTCGGACTTCATGGCTTGGTGATCAGAAACTTTCTGATCTGCAAGCCATAATGTTTCTGGACCTCTCTCTCAGGATCAAACTGAGAGGATTTTAGTCATCCTGGCATCCTTGGTTTACCACCTCTACTTGGTATTTCCAGCCCTACATCTCCACTCCCCTGTTAGTGTTTCCTGGGAATATCCTTAATAATAACTAAAATAAATCCTCACTTTGGCACATTACAGTCTGGAAAAGTTAAAAATAATAATATTTTTTAGTTTTAGCAAAAAAAAATAGATTACCTTTTATTTCACCCAGTGTTCCCATTAACTTCCTACTGGATATTTGGAAAACCAGATGTGGTTCCATCTATCTAAAGCAGCAATTGCCATTTTAGCTGTGTCCTCAAAAAAAAAAAAGTTTATTCATGTAGGGATTGTTAAAGCAAGATGACAGGAAATAGTGGGCTTGGATGTGTGAAAACAATGTTGATATTTGAATAAGTCTGTAGTTGGGCTAATAGAAGAACTATGCTTACTTTTCTGATAATTGTACCCTGGTAATATAAAATGGAGACACGAGGAAATTGTGGTGGGAGAGACATGAAGTCTCTCAATGTGCTAAAATTGTTTTAAGATTAAAAATAGAGCAAATATATTTAAAGTCCAGATAGAGACAGTAGGAAAAAATATCTTGTAGTTACTTCCTAGATTTTGAAGGTGTGGAAAAACACTGTGGGGCACACAATTTTCAGAAAAAGATGTTTCTGAGAGGCCCTTCAGTCATGCACATGGAAGGAATGTAAGGCAGAGTTTAGCATCAAAAAAGATGTCTGAATGCTGTCTAGAAGTAGCTCATTTGCTCAGGGTAACAATGTGTATGGTTGTAGATGTTTTATGCAGAGTTAGGACTCTGCCGACTATTTTCCCTTTAGAGAACAGGTTTTGAGGGTTTTTAAATTTGTTCGTTTGAGTTTTTGCTTGAAACCAGCATCTAAAGGTTACACTGTTAAAAGATATCTGTCCTACTAGAGGGTTGTGTGCAGTGTGCATGTATGCTTATCCACATACATGTTTACCACTCATACACGTATATCTACGTGGCCTAGATTAACTAGTTTTCAGAGAAACAAAAAATCCTGAAGAAAGAGTGACAACAGAAGAACTAACAGTGTAAAATAAATTCAGGAACGCTCTATGCATAAAATACATAACTGACACAGACTTTATACACTGTATGGAGACTGAACTATGTTGCTCTGGGAGGCCAATAATAGTGTTTCTATACTGAAAGAACAAAACAGATTCAAAGTCATCATCTCTGACTGAGGTACATGATAGGCAAACAAGTTGGCATTTTGGTGAAAGACTATGACAAGGAAAGGAAGGATGTCATGAGTACTTTCAAGGTGTTGTCATGCATTTGGGGACTTAATGGGGGATCTTGGCAGATGTATAGTATGTTTATGTTTAACTGTAATGGGATAGAATTCTCCACACAGAAATCACAATACTCCACACCAAGTAAGGGGGGTTAAGTATGAATTTTATTTAAGCCTATTCAGCTGAGGGTCCAGCCCAGGGAAGACTCAAGAAGGAGCTACCCAGGGACTGAACACCTAAGCACAGTCACAAATATCTTTTTAATACTTTTGGAAGCATATGCCAGAATTGGTTACATACAATATTTTGCACAGTTTCAGGGACTTGGCTTGCTTAGGTGAAATCTAATGACGGGGGTGGGGGGGCTTTTTGGCTTGCACCACATCTTGGTACAAAAACATCTTGTTTTCCCCAGAAAAAAAAAAAAAAGTTCTACCTAACTGAAAGAGGTGGGTTTTTATAGAAGTGGAAAGTTAGCATTATTTCTACTCTAAGTCTGGTTAATTTATAACTCTTCTGTTGTTTTGGTGCCTGATTACCATCCGGTTTGATCTCTGAACTATGCTAGCAATTTCTTTTCTTATCGTCTTTTTTTTTTTCAGCCAACAGTGACTTTATTTTTACAAATTACATATGTTTATATATGCAGAGAGAGGAGAGAAGAATATCCAGACTGTCACATTGCTGGGGCTTGAACACAAGACCTCACATGTGCAAGTCCCACACTCTCCCCATTGAGTCACCACACTAGTTACAACCAGCAGTGACTACTGAATAATATGTACAAGCTAGACATGATTCTAGATGCCTTGAATTCAGTTTTGAACACCGAAGGCACATGACCAAAGGCATACTCTTGTGAAGTTTGCATGCCAGTGGGCAGAAACAGACAATAAACAATAAATGCAGTCTTTTAGAATGTTAGGAAGGAATCACGGATGTGAAAATGGGGCAAAGTGAGAGGGATTGCTGAAGTGCCTTTTTAAAAAAATATGTCTTTGTGGATTTTCTTTATTTTATTTTATTTATTTATTGGATAGAGACAAACATAAATTGGGCAAAGGAGGTATGCAGAGAAAGAGAGAGACAGACAGACAGAAATACAGAGAGGAGAAATTGTTTAAAAATAATTTAGAACCCGGGAGTCAGGCAGTAGTGCAGTGGGTTAAGCGCAGGTGGTTCAAGTGCAAGGACAGGGGTAAGAATCCCGGTTCAAGGCCCAGCTCCCCACCTGTAGGGGAGTCGCTTCACAGGCGGTGAAGCCGGTCTGCAGATGTCTATCTTTCTCTCTTCCTCTCTGTCCTCCTCTCCTCTCTCCATTTCTCACTGTCCTATCCAACAACGATGACATCAATAACAACAGTAATAACTATAGCAATAAAACAGCAAGGGCAACACAAGGGAATAAATAAGTATTAAAAAAATTTAGAACCATACTTGAAAAGTTTTAGTTTTAGAATTTGAAAGGAAGGACTCTCTCTCTCTAAGATAGGTGTGTAATTGTTTTTAAAGCAGTGTCCATCTTCTATTCTTTCTGCAGTCTGTGCTCTTCACAGTTATTGTACCTGCCACTTAGCAGTATAGACACTTTTGTGTTTTAGTCTGTGAACTATAAGAGTATTTCTCTTACAAACTTACATATCTATAGTAACGGTGCTTACAATAGCAGTAATGATTAAGTAGCTTCTTGAACATTATGTACTAAATACATTATTCCAGGACTGTATAGAGTAGTATCATTTTTTCCCCACAGTATATTCTCAGACTACAGAAAAATCATCACTTTAGAGATACTACAGCTTATTTGGCATCATGTAGTATCTCTGAAGTGATGACTCTTAGAAGTGTATCTGTAATTGCTAGCAGGAGTCTTCTCAAATTGATGGGGTTTACAGTCAACAATATTTATACACCTTTCACATGTTTGGGAGCTACTCTCTTCCATGATCCTGATTTCTGGTCCTTTTTCCAGCCATGACATCATCTCCCCAGACAATAACTTGGGTCCACCTACATATCAGATTTCAGACTCAGGGTAACAAAGAAAAGAAAAGGGGGGGGGGAGAAAAAAGAAAAAAAACTTGTAGAGCCACAGGCCCTTTGGAATATAACTAAAATATGCCTACTAGCTAGCTACCAAATGGAGACCCCCCCCCCACCCCACAACTCTTCATCTGCACTATTCTAGCTTTTAGGTTCATGATTAGTCAACAATTTGTTTGGCTTTATATGTTAACTCTCTTTTCAGCCACCAGGTTCCAGAGGCTAGCATGATGTCATCCAGACTTCCCTGAACAGATAACCCCAGCAATGTGTCCTGGAGCTCCGATTTCCCACAATCCCACCCCACCAGGGAAAGAGAGAAGAAGGTTGGGAATATAAAGCAACCTGTCAATGCCCGGGTTCAGCAGGGAAGCAATTACAGAAGCCAGACCTTCCACCTTCTGCATCCCACAATGACCTTTGGTCCATACTCCCTCCCAGAGGGTTAAAGAATAGGAAAGCTATCAGGGGAGGGGATGGATACAGAGTTCTGACGATGGAAATTATGTGGAGCTGTAACCCTCTTATCCTATGGTTTTGTCAATGTTTCCTTTTTATAAATAAATAAAACTGCATGAGGGAATAATAACATCTGCTTAGTAGACTGAGATTGTTATTTAAATGTTTCTTAGATAAAATTAAAGAGAAGTAAAATTTAAAAAGAAAGAAAGGAAAAGAAAAGAAAGGGAAAGGAAAGGAGAAGGTGAGCTAAGAACAACCTATCTTAGTACTGAGTCAATGATGTCATCAAAGTAGACTGAAGCTTCAGAAAGTCCCACTGAAGGCAGCACAAGTGACAAATAGGATCCATGCAGAGTTCTAAGTACAACAGGTATTGCACAATAAAGTAGCTTCATCTTCCAGTTACATGATTGAGACTTTAGCAGATGTAATTCTATTTCTTTTTTTTTTAAGTATTTTATTTATTTTTGAGAGAGATGCAGAGAGAGAAAGACACAGAGAAATACCAAAGCACTGCTCAGCTCTAGCTTATGGTGGTGTGGGGACTGAACCTGGGACTTCGGAGACTCAGGCATGATAGTCTCTTTGCATAACCACTATGCTATCTATCCCCCCCCCAGATGTAATTCTATTTCTTTATTTATTTCTTTTTTTTTTTTTTTTGCCTACAAGGTTACTGCTGGGACTTTGTGCCTGCTCTACAAATCCACTGTCCTTGAGGCCATTTTTTCCCATTTTGTTGCCTTTGTTATCATTATTGTTATTGTTGACATTGATGTTATTGTTGTTGGATCAGACAGAGAAAAATCAAGAGAGATGGGGAGAGAAAGAGTAAGATATAAATATAGACACCTGCAGACCTGCATCACCCTCCACTTGTGAAGCAACCTCCCTGCAGGTGGGGAACCGGGGTCTTGAACCGGGATCCTTACACCAGTCCTTGCACTTCACATCACATGCGCTTAACCCGCTGCACTACTGCCCAACCCCCTGTAATTCTACTTCTACTGCACTTTTCTAATACAAGATAGACAGAAACAGAAGATAACAAATTTAAATACGAGCAGAGGCATTTAAAGACTTGGCAAATAACCACCTTGTAGTTCAGTGAAACAGACGAAACAAACTCTAATAAGAAAACTCCTGCTAGCAATTTCTTAATTATACCTGTACCCATTTTTCCTTTGATTGTACCTGTACCCATTTTTAACCCTCACATAACATAACTATATGTCATTTTGAATTCCTGAGTTAAAGCCATCAAATATTGCAACTATATTACAGTTGTCTTGTAGTAACTCAGGCTACCTGAAGTAAAATTATTTTAAGTCCTGTCAAAATAATAAGGGGAAACTATACTCAAAACTATTAAATAGGAAAATAGAGTTCAATTCCAAATACAAAAATAAAAGTCAAATATTTATAGTCAAATTGCAGAATGAGGTGTTCAGTATATGGAAAGTAACTAACATGAGACAGCAAGTGTAGGGAGAATTTAACAAGTTCTAACAGAATCCTTGTTAAAGGTTGAGCAGTGTGGAGTGATCAAATATCAGGGGTGCAAAGATTTTCACTAAACTGACTTAGTAGTGGGATTCAGTATTAGAAAAGAAATAGTGGGCTTTTTTTTTTCAATGATTTAGCAATGGTCAACAAGACTATTGGGTAAGAGAGATAAAATTCCATATAATTCCCACCACCAGAGTTCCATATCCCATCCCCTCCACTGGAAGTTTCCCTAGTCTTTATCTCTCTGGGAATATGGACCAAAGATATTTATGAGGTGCAGAAGGTGGGAGGTCTAGCTTCTCTAATTGCTTCTTTGCTGGACATGGACACTGGCAGGTCAGTTCATCCCCCCAGCCTGTTTCTGTCTTTCCCTAGTGGCTTAGGGCTCTGGGGAGGTGGGGTTCCAGGACATATTGGTGAGGTCAACTGCCTGGGAAGATTGGTGTCATGGTAACACCTGTAACTTGGTGGCTAAAAAGCATTAAAATATAAAGTAGAACAAAATGTTTAATAATCAGCCTAAAGGTATGAATATAGCATATGATATTTGGGGTCTTCATGTTGGAAGAAACTAGGAAGTCTATTTTAGTTATATTCCAAAGGACCCGGACTTTACTAATTTTTGCTGAGTTTATCCTCTGGGGAGATGTTGTCAGAGTTGGTGTTGTAATTAAAATTGAAAGGACTTTGTGGTAGCGCAGCTGGCTGTAGGCTTAAACAATCAAAGCTTTATTAGGGCAGTACAATAGTATGGGACATTATATTTTAGGTATGGAAAAATAAGCAATTATTAGCAGGAGTATAGGTTACTAGTTATGGCTGTTAGGAACAGTCTTAAGAGTTTACCAGCTAGCTCAGTTGCACATGTTCAGTTTTTCCAGTCAGAAGCATCATGGCGAGTCCTGGGAAGCCGAGCTGGAATCCATGCCAGCAGGAAAAGGAGCTAGGGGTAAAAATAGGCCAGACCCATGAGAAAGGTTAATTACCACGGTTTAAATTCACATGTATGAGGCCTGGGAGAAGCACCCATGATGGGGGAGGGAGATCATCTAGGAAAGCTGGGAGCCATGAGAGTGCAGTCCAGGAACCAAGAACAAGCAAGCAGTGTGCAGCAACTCTTCGGCCAATTGCACCCTTAAATTTCATCCTGACTTTAGCCTGACAACAGCCCTTATGGTAATTACATCCAATTCCTCAGCCATATGCTAATTACATCACAACAAGTTAGGAATAGCACTAGAAAGCTGGGTCAGGATAGGGAGTAGCTCCCAAATATGGGAAAAGTATATATGCACTGTTAAGTGAACTTCCTCTTTTCATTTTGAACATTGTTATACTCACAGCAAATATTGAGTTCCCATATATCCTCTGCCTCCACCTAAGCACAGCTTCCCCAGAAACCAGCATCTTGCACAAGGGTTACAATCCATGAGTCTACACTGACACCATTATCACAGAACTAACATGAGGTTCACTGGGCATTATACATGCTATGCCTTTGAACAAACATATCTTATCATATCCTAGCCTCAGGCTTGCATATCTACTGCTTAAACTGCTATGCTGTCTCCCAGCTCTCTAAGGAGACTCTTTTCATCGTCTCACATTGCATCGCTCCAAAAATACTTTGCCCCTGTCTAAGCCTAAGTTATCCGATATAAAATGAAAGCAAAGATCTGGTGAAACTGTTCACTTAGGAGGGTAGCTGTTTTGGTATCCACATGACTCAGGATTGAACACCTATTACACCACATGGGACCACTTGGGCACAGAGGGAAGCCTTTAGCAATGATGACGATGATGATGATTATGATAATAATAATAAATGACTATATGATCTACCATATAGGACTGTTCTTAGGATGAATGAGATCACATATAAAGGGTCAGAGTAAATGCACAAATATTCTAGTTTTTCCCTTTCCATTGAAGTCCACAAATGAATAAATTTAGTATGATTTCTAAGCAATCACCTTTTCTTTCATTTTGATTTTTCTCAGTCTCACTGCTTTTAATTAGCATTCTACTGTTAACCTAATTCAACAAAGATCTGTTGTGTGTCATCTACATGACTAATGCTAATTAAAAATGCTTATCAGTTTAGCATTCTAGATCCAGCTGTTTACAACCAACATCAAATTTTCCAAATTGGATATCAGGATACATGATCCCAGAGAAAGGATTTTTAAAATTTTAATCTATTTAGAAGAAGACTCCCCAGAGGTATAGAGATTAAATTAAATGTTCTCTTTTGTATTGAATCAGCTTTTATTTACCCATACAACAAAATAACTTGAGCAGATGGCATGGCCAGGAACAGAGCACTGGGGAGAGGTAAGAAACAATCACCATAGAACTGCCAGTCCCTAGCACATACCCTTCAGCTACTGTTCCCATTTCTCTATGCTGGCTTCCTGTGTGCCTTCATGCCTACATTAAAACACCTAAATTATTTGCAGCTCTGTCTGCTTATAAGAGCAGATTCTTTCTCTATTTCTTGAATCTGGTCTGGCCTGTGACTTCTCTTACGCAACAAAATTAAAGAGATGTGGTACTCCACACCTTTCAAGTCTAGATGTCAAAGGATCTTTTGCCTTTTGTTATTATACTGTCATCCTCAAGAGAGCCACACTTACATTATGTGCTTCTGAGCATTCATAAGGGAACTTGAGCTATTAGAGGGGGCCAGGCAAGCAGAGACAAAGGCATATGTCAGTTCAATGTGTTAAACCTGTCAGGCTCTTGAAATGTGAATTCAGCCACCTGAGTGAGGAATATGTAGAAGTGTCCAAATGAATGCAGCCAAATTGCTGATCTACACAAGCACCAGGAAATGAAAAAGAATGGTTTTAAGGTACTATCTTAAAGGGTAGTGTGTTCTGCAGAAATAGATAACTAATAAAACTCTCAAGTAGCCAGTATCTCTGTCTCTTTATAGAATGATCACTCAAACTGCTGAATCCTGCCTTACATGAGTGAATGGAAGCTCACAAGCGCCTCCCCTGTCACAGTCCTTGGTCAATGATTGACAAGCTTGCACCATCTCCATGAGTCCTGTACAGGAAGAAGGAAGATAAAGGTATCCTTTAAAGGAATTTGTACCAGTTTATTCTTCACTTCCTTACTCATTTTTAAATGAGATATTCCCTAAACTAACATTTCTACAGAAAATTGTCATGAGGTCTGCATCTGAGATTTGTTCTTAATGCTACTCTTTGTAAGACTTGTGAGAACTATAGTGGTTATTTCAGGGAGGTGGGCAGATGGGGATATAGAACTCTGGTGGTGGGTGTGGTATGGAACTATATATTGTAATATGGGAATCTTGTAACATACTATTAATAACAAATAAAAATTTTTAAATGATATGAAATATATTATTACTTAAGAAGCAGTCTTAGAAAGCATACCTTCAGGATACTATGTGAATTTGATTACTCTCTAGCTAGGTTGCAACTGACATCCATTTTGCTCATAAATAGAAATTGATAACTTGTGGTGTGCATCTTAATAGAGCTTTTGTGAACTGGGATGGAATATAAAGTAAAAGCTACGCAATGGCTTACATACAATATTTGATGCTTAAAATATAGGAGAAGACAGTAATTATAAGTGCTCTAGATTTGACCACTGGTTGGTAAGATCTGTTTAAAATAAAAGAATGAAAATGACAAACTCAGCTCAATCAATTATCGACTCAGAGCATGGCATAAAAATCAGAAGACCTCTAAAGTAACGTTTAAAGAAATTATTTTTTGTGGGTGAGCAGTAGCCCACATATTGAGCACAAGAATACTCGTGGAAGGACCCGGGTTTGAACCCCTGCTCCCCACCTGCATGGGGGATGCTACAAAAGCAGTAAAGCTCTCTATCTTTCCTTTCTTCTGTTTCCTCTCTGTTCTATTAAATAAAACAGAAGGGAAATTAAAGGGGAGGGGCAGAAGGAACAGTGGGTTTCTAGTGTGGGCACTAAACCCTGGTAATAACTCTGGTGGCATTAAAAATAAAATTAAATACTCTTTTCACTTATACACAGAAATGAACTGTGCTTACTATAAGTCTACAAATTGTCATGTTGGGTAACAGAATCTTAAATGCACCTGAATTATTAATATATATGTGTCTCTTAATTTAGAATCAGGTAAACAAAAGGGAAATTACTAGCCCTGGAATTTATGATAAAGATATTTGAGTGGATTTGAGACACTGAGGAGTGTCTAGGTAGTTTGGATAATGATTTTTGTTGTTGTTGTTATGCTATATTATCAGAAGGGCTTCATAACCTATCATGGCTGACAAGTAATTAAACTATGAAACTAAATAATTGAAGACCATGTATTAACACTGTTTTATTTTCCTAAAGCTTAATTGTTCGATTTAATTCTAATTTAATTTAATTCAATTTAATTCTAGTGTTTCACCGAGTATACTTATATACTTATACTTGACAGAAAGATTTTAGGAGCTCAGAGATAGCTTTTCCAGTAGAAAAATGCAACTTATCAGCTTCAAGACCCAACACCACATGGGGGCACCACCATTGGGAAAATTTCAACAATTGTCAGAATGATGCTATGCTCTCAGTCTACCTACCCCCAAAACTCATTTCAAGTCACAAAATGAATGTAAATCTAAAATATATATACAAAGAAAAATACAAGAATCATCAAACAACTGCACTGAAAGGTGAATGATGGGGCCAAATAAGAATTCAGCAGGGACAAATACAAAGACAGTACAAATCTTGGGGCAGGTGGAAGTACAGTCCATATACAATTATCAGTGGGATAGAAAATAAAAATTCATAAAAAGATATACTTGCATGTGTTACAATTTCATTGCACTGTAGGTAACTAACCTGTTTTGTACCTAACTTTGCTATCTTATTCCAGCTTTTTTTTTTTCCAATGACTCTTCATATGTCTTCCTTTTGAACTAGTTTTATCATCCTGCCAGTTCCCTCAATAATTATTTGTAAATATTTGGGTTATACTCACTGTAGTTGTATGTATATCTTATTTTTATTTATTTTTTTTAAATTTTATTTATAAAATAGAAATACTGACAAGACCATAGAATAATAGGAGTACAATATCCACTATCAGAACTCCATATCCCATTCCCTCTCCTGATAGCTTTCCTGTTCTTTAACCTTCTGGGAGTATGGACCCAGGGTCATTATGAGATGCAGAAGGTGGAAGGTCTGGCTTCTGTAACTGCTGCCCTACTGAACATGGGGGTTGCAAGTTGATCCATACTCCCAGCCTGTCTCTCTCTTTCCCTAGTGGGGCAGAGCTCTGGGGAAGTGGGACTCCAGGACTCCAGGACACATTGCTGTGGTCATCTGTCCAGGGAGGTCCATCATGGTAGAATTTGGAACCCTCATCTGAACTTCCCAGTTTTGAAACAGCCTCTTTGTAGAGCTCAGGGCATGTGTTGTCTCCAAGTTTCCATCTTGACTCCGCCCATGTACCCTGTATCTTATTTTTAATGTTGAAGATTCTATACAGAAACTAGATGTCTTTGCATTCGCCTGAAGAAACCTATGCACATTTATGTTCATTGCAGCAATATTTGTATTAACTAAAAATTAGAAACAACCTTGTCAACTGCAGATGGACGTTTGAAGAACTTGTGGTTTATAAATGCAACAGAATTCTATTTAGTTGTAAGAAGCAATGAGATCTCTTTCACTACAACTTGAAAGGATCTTGAGGAATCATAGATGATCTAACTTATAGGAGGGGCTTAAGAAATAGAGCAAGGGTAAATCCATGATGAATTTTTTAAAAATATTTATTTATTTATTTATTCCCTTTTGTTGTCCTTGTTGTTTTATTGTTGTTGTCATTGTTGGATAGGACAGAAAGAGAAATGGAGAGAGGAGGGGAAGATGGAGAGGGGGAGAAAAAGATAGACACCTGCAGACCTGCTCCACTGCCTGCGAAGTAACCCATCTGCAGATGCGGAGCCAGGGCCCGAACAGGAATCCTTTTCTTACACAGGTCCTTGCATTTTACTTATCCCAAGTCACTACCTTAATTAAATGAGGTTTGCTAGGGTAAAATACAAAGACTCTTAGAGAAGGGAGGTGGGAGAAGGCCAAAGTGGGTAGGGACCCAAGGTCCTAAGGCAAAGGAAGATAACAATTTAATGGAGGGTGAGGTGTACTGACACTTATCTTGGGGAGATACAACAGTCAACTTATGTCCAAGTAAATCAACTTACCCTCCCAAAATCAATTTAATTAAGAGAAAGAAATAAAATAAATAAAGAAGAAGAAGAAAGAAAGAAAGAAAGAAAGGAAGAAAGGAAAAAAAGAAAAAAACAACTAGGTGTTGTTTAGAAAAACAAGGATACTAAATCAATGGTTGTTTAGAAAGAAGAAAATATTAAAACAGGAATTTGCAGAATTGACAGATCTTGTAGAACAATAAATTATATCAACATGCTCTTAATTGTACTGATGCTCTTTGGCATATTTGATGATGTCCTCAAGGGGAAAAAATCTTTAATTTGGTAACTTTTCTAGAATCATTCTATTTCATTTAAGCAAATCCTTAAACACAATAAAGCTTTTTTTTTATTTTTCAAAAAAGAAGAAAAAGAAAATAATGCTAGAGGGTATTAGAATAAGGGAGAGCAACTGATTATGAAGGATTTTGATAGCCTGGAAGGGACTTACACTTTTATTATAAATAATATGAAAAGTTATGGAAGAGATCTGATCAAAGTTGTATTAAAATATATGTAGGAATTTTTGGAGTACAGTTTTTTATATTTTTTAAATATTTATTTATTCCCTTGTTTTATTATTGTAGTTATTATTGTCGTCATTGTTGTTGGGTAGGACAGAGAGAAATGGAGAGAGGAGGAGAAGATGGAGAGGGTGAGAGAAAGATAGACACCTGCAGACCTGCTTTACCACCTGTGAAGCAACTATCCTACAGGTGGGGAGCTGGGGGCTTGAACCGGGATTCTTAAGCTGGTCCTTGCGCTTTGTGCCATGTGCGCTTAACCCGCTGCGCTACCGCCCAACTCCCTGGAACACAGTTTTTATATACAATAGCCCAATGACACAAACCATAAAAGAACTATGACATACTAACCACATGGAAATTAATATATTTGGTAAAGGTAAAGTGGTATAAGTGATGCTTAAAAGCTAATAAAGGATCTTGAAGAGAACAGTTGTATAAATGTGAAAAGGGATTAATTAATACCACATAAGCAAAATTAAGAGTTAATTATATAAAAGTATTTGAATTGGATTCCAGATTTCAAACACTCAAATAGTATTCTACCATCTCCTTTCTTTGTACATCTTCCAATAATAGTGAATTAAATACTAGTAGATATGATGAAAAAGAGTTAAAATATGTTTTCAGAGTTTGGCTTCCATGTTTTCTTTCCTATGATTGTTATTAGAAGATCACAGTCAGGCCCTAGAACCAGGTGCCAATGTCCCCAGAATAAATGAAGACACATGGGGCAGTTATGAATCGGAATCTGACCAGACTTCTAGAAACCAGAATAACTTATCCTCGTCCAGTGGAGTGACAGCTGAATCAGTGATCTGTAAGTCAGGGGGAAATGATATTTCTTTCTTTCTTTTTTAAATTTTATTTATTTATTTTCCCTTTTGTTGCCCTTGTTGTTTTTATTGTTATCGCAGTTATTATTGTTGTCATTGATGTTGTAATTGTTGGATAGGACATAGAGAAATTAAGAGAGGAAGGGAAGACAGAGAGGGGGACAGAAATATAGACATTTGCAGACCTTTTCACTGCCTGTGAAGGGACTCCCCTGCAGGTGGGCAGAGGGGCTAAACAGGGATCCTTACACTGGTCCATGCGCTTCATGCCATGTGCCCTTAAGCCACTGTGCTACTGCCCAACTCCTGGGAAAAATGATATTTCATCAGAGGGTGTTTTCTTTTATTCTATTATTACCAAAACAAGACTCAGCTCTAATTCATGGTGGTGCTGGGATTGAAACTGAGACTTCAGAGCTGCACTATTACATTATTTTTGTAAAACGATTATGCTGTTGCTATTTCACCAGTTCAAGTATCTGAGTTTTCCAAGTTGTTTGGCATGTAATCTTACTGCATCAAGACTGACTAATATGAGATGATCTCACTCATAGGTGGAACTTAAGAAACAAGGACAGAAAAGGAAAACACAAAGTGAAACTTAGTCTTTATATAAAAACAAAAGATTCTAGGGAGGAGGGTAAGAAGGGGGCTGGAGGAAATGAAGGCTTTGAGGTCCTAGGGCATGGTGGTGGGAAAGGAGCTAAGTTTGGGGTAAGAGTGTTCTGCAGATACCTATCATGGTGAAGTGAAAAACTTACCCAAATGCAACAACTGCACTGTTAGCCATTATCCTCCAATGAAACAATATAAAAATTGACTCACATACACAGAAGTCCTTAAAAATTAAAATGAAATAGTGATAGACCTCTTTTCCAAGGCTCCCTCCCAATTATCATTTCTTGGTTTCACCGATACAATAATAATAATGTGGATGAAAGTAAGGAGTTTACCAGAAGAAACAAAAACCTCTAAAAAAATTTTTGACATAATAAATTTTCCACCTAGGCACCAGAACATGAGTATATATGTATACATATACATAATATATATATATATTACATGTATATATGCATATTTACTATTCATGAGTATATATGCATGTGTATATATTATATATACATATATATTTCATGGAAATACATAAACAAAGGCATAAAAACTAATAATTAACAAAAAAAACTGGTTTGGACCACTGAATCTGTACAAAAATTTAAACTCAATGTTATAAAAATAGAATTTAAACTAAGATGTCATTTGGTGGCTGTTACAATTGGACTGACTTTAAAAGTGATTCTAGCACCACAATCCCTAGTGTATCTATACTACAGAGCTATAGTAATCAACACTGTGGTAATGAAACAAAATTAAGGCATCAGATCAATGGAATATAATTGAGAGCCCAGAAATAAGCCTCTAAAGTTATGGACAGTTAGTCTATGATAGAGGAACCCAAACCATTAAATGGAGAAAGGGAAATTGCTATTGTGAAAACTGGATGACAACTTACTGAAGAATGAAACAAAAACACCATATATTATCATGTACAAAGGTTAACTTCAAATGAACAAAGGCATGGATATTAAACCAGAAATCATAAAATACATGGAGAAAACATTATGGGAACAGTCTACTTAAAAAATTTCATCATAGAATCAAGCCTAATAGAAAGGAAAAACAAAAGGAAAAAATAAACCAACAGGACTGCATCACACTGAAAATTTTCTGCACAGCCAAAGGACTTGTCATCAAACTAGAGACACATTATAAAATAGGGAAAGGTATATGTCATACATCAGGCAAAGGGTTAATAATCAAGATATACATTCTCAGAACTCTGATGAATAGATAAATGTTGGTACTGTCCTAAGAAGGAATAATTTTTGACAATAAGTAGAACTATGTTATTAAATAGAAGATCAAAATATTTTGCTTGGAAGAAGCAAGTATATACTCTAATTTGCTTTATATGAAGTTCAGTACAGGTAAACAAAAGCAAGGTGATAAAATGCAAAGGTAACTTCAGGGGGCCCCAGTCAAAAAGGATTAATTTCTGAGGAATCTGTTGAAAAGGAAAACATGAGCATAATTTGGGGTGTTGCGATATTTTGTATTTTGACCTAAATAAGATTAATGTCCCCATTTACAGATGGGGGAACTCAAATCACTTTTCATAACTTGTAAGCAACCGGGATACCCACCAGTAGATGAATGGATAAGTAAACTCTGATACATGCAGACAGAGGAATATTTCTCAGTGTTAAAATGAAATGAGCTATGAAGGCAAGAAAAAAATGGGAGGAAAACAAGTTCAAGTGTTATTAAGTTGTATGTGATAACACTACTGAAGAGAAAAATTTAGAAAATTATTTTAAATACTTGGTTTTCAACCAGGTTACTAGGATACCCTATAGGATTTGCTTAATTTCTTCCCCCCCCCCTTTTTTTTTAAAAAGATTCATTTGTTTATTATGAAGGAGGAGGAAAAGAAAGAGAGAACCAGAGCACTGCTCACCTCGGGCATAAGGTGCTGTTGGGAATTGAACGCATGACCTCTGGAACCTCAGGAACTTTAAGAGCCTCAGGAATGGAGGTTGATACTTTAACAGGCTGAGATATCTTTGCAGACTTTAATTAAGATCCTTAAAAACATTTACTTTATGGTAGTTAAATCATAACTTATCTGTGTATTCATCAGTCTCCATAAAAGTCAGTGGAAAATATGTGTGTTCAATTTCCCTCAATTATAGTAATTATCTATGGCAAGATCTGATGTTGCATTTAACGGATACTTAGTTTATATCTCCTGGATTGTAACCACTTTGACAGATACTAGGAATACACAGAATAAAATAGACATTATTCCAGTTTCCAGAGAGTTTAATAGTACAGAAGAAAGTCCTCTCAAATGATATATAGGAATTAGCCAGGTAAAGTTGGTTGAGAAAGCACTCCTAAAGGAAACAACAGTATTGGAAAGTTTCCCCAACTTGGGAAATAGGATGGCATATTTTGAAGAATTACAAGAAGTACAATATAACTAATGTGTAGCTCAACTGGAGAGAAGAGTTAAATGAAATGGAGCAACAGGTCCAAGTCTGTTAACAGATGTTCTTAATAAGTTTTGATAGTGGTAAACTAGGAGCAGAACAAAATAAAAATGTTAAAAGGTGGCTGCCATATGTCGTCTGCTACTGTAGGTATGATTAAATAAGACGGGAAAAATGAACAAGGGAGTGTTACAAGGATACATTAAGATTTCATTTGTTGGGTACAGGTGGTGGTGCACTAGGTTGAGTATACACACTGTCATGTGCAAGAGCCCTGGTTCAAATCCCTGCTCCCCTGGTTCAAGTCCTGCGGGGTGAGGGGGGAAGCTTCACAAGAAGTGAAGCAGTGTTGGAGGTGTCGCTCTTCCTCTCTATTTCCTCCCCCTCTTGATTTCTCTTGGTTTCTACTCCCCCCAAAATAAATAAAGTATATTTAAGACTAAAATACCATTGCTACAAAAAGGGAAAGATTCAATTTGTTATTCTAAAGAGCTCTCTTTCTGAGACATCTGCCTTCTTTTCACTGTACATGGTCTACTAAAACATGTTCCATTATATTATAATCAATCAGGAAGTGAGAGACCTCAAAAATTTTTTCTGATTGAAAAATAAATTGAAAAGCCTTACATAACTATCTTAACAAGAATGCATAAGTAAGTATAAATATACTATTGTGTACATATACTTTAGTGATGCTTCTAGTGGTTATTGTATTTGTGTGGGAAAATAGTATAGCCTTCAAGTACTTGGCTTAATAATATAGCTACTATTTTTTTAATGTTTATTGATTTATTCCCTTTTGTTACCCTTTTTGTTTTATTATTGTTGTAGTTAATATTGATGTCTTTGTTGTTGGATAGGACAGAGAAATGGAGAGGGGAGGGGAAGACAGAGAAGGGCAAAGAAAGACAGACACCTGCAGACCTGCTTCACCGCCTGTGAAGCAACTCCCCTGCAGGTTGGGAGCCGGGGGCTTGAACCAGGATCCTTAAGCTGGTCCTTTGGCTTTTTGCCACGTGCACTTAACCCGCTGCGCTACCACCCAACTCCCCTATTTTTTTTTAAAGTCACTAAAAGCACAATGTGTAAAGACCTAGATTCAAGCCCTCAGTTTACAATTGCAGAGGGGAAGTTTTCCAAGCAGTAGATTACTGCCGCAGGTGTTCTCTTCTCTCTCTCTCTCTCTCTCTCTCTCTCTCTCTCTCTATATATATATATATATATATATATATATATATATATGCAAAAACTTAGCTGATGGGAGTGGTGGAGCTGTAATATAGGCATCGAGTCCCAATAATAATTCTGGAGAAAGAAAAAGAAAATCACAAATGGACACATATGCTAAGTTTTCATTATTTCTTGTGTTATAAATTACACATTATTGATTCTTGCTTAAATAGTCCAAACTATGTAATACATATTGAAATATATTTCTTAATAATTATTTTCCTTTAGTCTTCAGTGGCATGTGTGTCAGGTTACTTGTGATCTGAGACCAGAGGAAAAAACAATGCCATGAGCATTTCAGAAGCGATTTATAAGACATTTAAAATCGAAGTAGCAGGTGGTGTCACTCATGGTAGAGTACACATGTTACAATGAGCGAAGACCCAGGTTTAAGACCCTGGCTTCCACCTGCAGGAGGAAGAAAGCTTCACAAGTAGTGAAGTAGTGCTGTAGGTGTTTCTCTTTCTCTCTTCCTCTCTCTCCCTCTTTTGTCTCAGTCTCTATTTAAAACTAAGTAAATTAAAAATTATCAATTTAAAAGACATATAGAATCTTTTAAGATTTTGTTTTGATTTCTGTCAACTACAGAGGAGAATGTGGGGTTCCTTAGTTATTTGTATGTGTGGGCTGACCCGGTACATGTTGCCCTCCTGGGCTCCACGTGATTGAGTTACAGAAAAAGAAGGTTTCAGTGCAAGTCTTGTGTTTCTTTTTTCTTCAACCATTCTGTATTAACTTCTCAACTGCACACTTCTTAGAATCCATCTATCACATATGTTTAAAAAATTCTTTTAGTTTTTAATTTACTTGTGTTTATTTGTGTATGAGAAAGAGAAAGAGGTAGAAAAGGTAGGGAAGAGAGAGTTTTAGCATATATTGTGCTGGGGAATAGAACCTGGTAACTTCTGCATACAAGTCTTGAACTTCATGACTGAACTATTTCCCTTGCCCAGATTATCACATCTTTGATATTTACAGTCTCAAAGGTACTTAATGAGAGTGATCTATATTCTAAGAAGATTTTTTTTTCAAAGAAATTTCTTCACTCTTCCTGGTTTTCTGTAAGTTTAGTAGCCAATTTAGTTTCCTCTGAGGGAGCTTCTTAGTGATGAGAAGCCTAAATATCTGGTAACAGATTAAAGGTAAAACTTCCTCAGTTACAGAAATAAGAATATAACATGACAAACATCATCAGAAATGACACTTCTGCAATTTCTCATCTATTGGTTTTCTAACCATAAAATTTTAGAAAATTCTGCAACTTTCAAAGTTTACAGAACTGTTTTTTTCTGATTATAGCATTTTAAGAAATTCAAGCAGACAAGGTCAGGACCAGCCTAATGAGTCACTCCCAAAATACATTTCGGTCATTCACTAATGTCTTGCTCAGAATGGAGAAGTTGAAAAGTCAGCTCAAGGTCGTAGATGATTAAACTCATCACTAGGTAACTGAGACACTAAGCTAATGTTAGTTGCATCCTAGGCCTACTGTACTTAAGAGTTATATCTGCTATTGCGCACAACTACAAACCCCTGAACACCCCAGGCCACATGAAGAGGACATGAGTGCTGCCAGGCGAACATAATTGTGAATCTATCTATGAGTTCCTGGGTTTGTTAGTCCACAGACCCTTGGCTAATTTCCTCAGCCAGCATCATACAGTGAAAAGATAGAGGAAACTACCCATGTATCTGAACGAATAGATGGAAATATGCAAATAGACCAATGTTTTCATACTCCTCTTCCTTAGATTAGTTGTAGCCTAAGTATTCATGTCTTTTAGCCATAGCATAATCGACCCTGGAGTTAATTTGCCTAGGTTCAAATCCAAGTCAGCCATGTATGATGTGTGTGTGACACTTTGGGCAAGCAAAAGTAATTATTTTTATTTATTTTTGTTGACTTAGCATTCACAGTATTGGGTTGGTAAAATAGTTCACTTGTATAGTGTTTTGCTTAGTCATGTGCATGATCCAGACTCCAGCCCAGTCCCCACTGCTTTGAATGAATCTTCAGTGCTGTGGTCTTTTTCACTCTGTGCCTCTGTCTGAAACACACACACACACACACACACACACACACATACACTTGGCTATTCTTATAGTAATTTTAATATGTATTTTACAAGTGAAATTTCAATTCATTTGTATTAAGGTGGAATATAGTTTATCTCACAGAGTTAGACTTTTATTTTCTAATTGCTAGCCAGTTCCTTCAGAACCATTTAAATAAATTAATTATTTTTACTTATTCAAAATGTGATCATTACCATAACTACATTCCTTATCTGATTTATGTGTTAGTGACTTGCAATTTACTTGCATAATTCCTGTAGTTTCCCTTTTATTAATACTTTGTTTCTTTGTACAAAATACAATTTAGTAGAATGTTAAAAGTCTATCTTTAATAAGTTGAATTAATCAGATTCATTATCACTCAAAGTTCAAAGAGTATAAACTGCATTTGTTCTGTTACTAATAAGAAAATGGTGATGATGTATTTTTTCAGTGAAGGAAAATATAAATCAGCAAAAATATATCAGAGTAAATTGTAAAATAAAAAATATTCATGGTATTCTAAAAACTATGGCATAAACCCTACTACAGATCATAGCTTATGGTTCCATTATGATTCTACCAAATATGTTTAATCTTTACCTTCTCCTTCAGGCTGTCCACTGTTACATTAGATAGATGTGGTCAAAGATCATAATTTAGAGGTCCTATAAATTTAATGCACAGGATAGTGACTTTGGGTTTTCAGAGTTTAAAAAAATATCTGACAATTTGACTATGTAGGCCAAATCTAATTACATTCTAATAGCATTGTACATATGGCCTATACTTTCTGAATACATTCTAAATTATTCTATTGTGAATATTACATTTCCTCATTATCTTGTATGTTATATTACCAAAAATATAAATTCAAAAACAGCAAAATTGTATTTCTCATTAGAAAATACAATTTTATGTGGTCTGGGAGGTGGCACAGCGGGTAAAGCATCGGACTCTCAAGCATGTGGCCCTGAGTTCAATCCCGGCAGCACATGTAGCAGAGTGATGTCTGGTTCTTTCTCTCTCTCTTCCTAGCTTTCTCATTTTTTAAAAAAAAATATTTCAAATAAAATCTTTAAAAAACAGAAAATATGGTTCCCAGAAGATGGCGGACTGAGAAGCTGCTAGTGGCTGAGCTCTGACCACATCTCCTGGAAACAGTAGGATTTTCTGCCTTTAGTAGGCCAGCCAATAAGGGGTCCTAGCGGTAACACCAAGGAGGTGACTATAACTTAATTTGGATTAAGAATTAGAGTAGGAAAAAAGGGGGAAAATTTTTTTTCTTCCTTTTAATTTTTAAGCATACCTCCTTCCCCAACCCACCCCTATAACCAGTCCCTGGGGACCAGCTCCTAGCAGGATCCTCTGCTAGGAGCTCCTTTTCTTTACCAAATTCCTGTCCCACCAGGGAGTATCATTAATTCTAAGTCTATACCCTTCTGAAACCACTGACCTTTTTTCTAATTAGCCAACCCCCCACCTCACCCCACATAACTAATTAAATAATTAAAAATAAATACATTAAAAAAAGCCTTTCCTTTCACTGCCCTTTTATGACTGTTCTTTTTCTTATCTTTTTCTTTTTTTTCTCTCTCTCTTTCTTTTTTCTTTTTCTCATTCTTGTCATACTTTCTTCCTTAATCCTACAGCTTCCAAAGTCACAGCCCCCAGCCCCCACACCAATAAACAGTGTGCTTTTTTGAATTCACTGATACACATTTGGGAAGTTCCTTTCACTGCTCTTTAATTACAGCTCTTTTTCTTATCTTTTCCTTTTTCTTTCTCTGTATCTTTTTTTTTCTTTTCTTTTTTTTTTTATCTTATCATACACTTCTTCCTTCTTCTTTGCCTTTCTGAATTTGTGAATTATTTTGGGGAAGAAATCTGACTCAGAGTGGACTCTCTCTGTGTGTATCTCTGCTCTAGTTCCCTTTCCCCTCTTGCTACCCCTAGAATATACTGTGGATAGTAGATTTGCATAACTGTCTATTCTTGCTATCCTTTCTTTCTTTTTCTTCTTCACTGGGATTCGGTTATTATTTATTCACGGACTGGAGAAATTGTTTGGCTAACTGGTAACGATTAAACTGCATCAATACTTGCTTCAGTTGCTACTGTAATTCCTGAGGTTGGTGAGTGCAATTGTCATAAAGGTATTTATTACAGGGTTACTTGTACTCAAGACACAACAACTGAGGAACAACAGAGCATTAAAAAAAGAAACAAATCAAAAAAATGGGTAGATCAAAAACAAATAAAACTGCTACTCCAATGAATGAAGACAGGAGCCTAGAAGAAACTACAAATCAGCCAGAAGTAACTATAGATAAGAAAAATATGCAAGCAATAATAAACTTATTAATCACAGAAATGAAAACAACATTGGAGGAAAGGAATGGCAGTATTAGGGAAACAACAGTTGAGACCCCCAAGGAAAATACTGATTATCTTGAGGCAATTAGACAACTGAAAGCTGAAATAGCTGTAATGAAGAAAGAAGCTGAGGCAAGGAAAAGCAGACTAACAGAAGCAGAAAACAGAATTAGTCAGACAGAGGATGAGTTAGAGAAAACGAAAAAGGAGGTGAAAGAGCTTAAAAAGAGATTGAGAGACACTGAAAAAAAACAGAGACATATGGGATGATCTCAAAAGAAGTAACATTTGTATAATTGGCCTGCCAGAGGAAGAAAGAGAGAAAGGGAAAGCAAACATTCTAGAGGAAATAATAGAAGAAAACTTCTCAGACCTGAATAACAGAAAGGACATCAAGATTCAAGAGGCCCAGAGAGTACCAAACAGAATCAACTCAGACCTGAAGACACCAAGACACATCATAGTCACAATGAAAAGAAGTAAGGATAAAGAAAGGATCCTAAAGGCTGCAAGAGAGAAACAAAAAGTCACATATAAGGGAAAAACCATAAGATTATCTGCAGACTTCTCCACTCAAACTCTAAAAGCCAGAAGGGAATGGCAAGATATCTATGGAGCCCTGAATGAAAAAGGGTTTCAACCAAGGATAATATATCCTGCTAGACTTTCATTCAAGCTAGATGGAGGGATCAAAACCTTCTTAGACAAACAACAGTTAAAGGAGGCAGCCATCACCAAACCGGCCCTGAAAGAGGTTCTAAAAGACCTCTTATAAACAAGAACATCACTATAATACTTGCAATATATCAGAGCAAACAATTTTTTTTAGAACAATGGCACAACAATACATTAAATCCATAATATCAATAAATGTCAATGGCTTAAACTCCCCCATCAAAAGGCACAGGGTGGGGGGATGGATCAGAAAACATAACCCAACCATATGCTGCTTGCAAGAATCCTATCTGTCACAACAAGATAAACACAGACTTAAAGTGAAAGGATGGAAAACTATCATACAGGCTAACGGCCACAAAAAAGGGCAGGAACAGCCATTCTCATCTCAGATATGATAGATTTTAAATTAAATAAAGTAATAAAAGATAGGCAAGAACATTACATAATGATTAGAGGATCAATCAGCCAAGAAGACTTAACAATTATTAACATCTATTCCCATGAGTGGTCATCCCACTTCCGTTTATCTTGTCCATCTCCAAAACTCTCTCCCTTTACACTGTCTGAACTGGAAGACACTTTGAAGAGGGTTAAACCGGGAACAGCTGCTGGCTATGATAACGTCACCCCAGAACTCATTCTTAACTTGGGCCCCACGGCAAAGAAGTGGCTCACTTCATTCCTGTCCCACATCTTGGAATCTGAATCTAAGCCCAAAATTTGGCGTCGTGTGAAGATAATAGCAGTTTTGAAACGAAAGAAAGACCCAACACTGGCCGCCAGCTATAGACCAATTTCTCTCCTCTCCGTGTGTTACAAACTCCTTGAGAGGCTGCTTCTGTCACGTATTTCTCCTCTTACAGAGAAATTCCTATCACCCGCCCAAGCTGGTTTCCGCCCAGGAAGATCTACCTGCGAACAAGCCCTGGCCCTCTCAACTTACATTGAAAATGGATTCCAGAAGAATGTAAAGACGGGTGCTGTCTTTGTTGATCTCACAGCAGCCTATGACACGGTCTGGCACCGTGGTCTCCTAGTCAAGATCTCAAGAAGCCTGCCTCCATGGGTGGCCAACACTATATCATTTCTTCTCCAAAACAGAAGATTCTGGGTGCATCTGGGTGACAAGTCTGGCAGATGGAGACTTGTCTCAAGTGGCCTCCCCCAGGGCTCTGTTCTGGCTCCTATGCTATTTAATATTTACATCAATGACCTCCCAGAAACTTCTCCAAGGAAGTTCATCTACGCCGATGACATCTGCTGTGCAACTCAGGCATCAAAGTTCGACATCCTTGAGGAAACACTCACGAAAGACATGTCTCTGATATCTGATTACTGTAAAAAATGGCAAATAATCCCTAGCACTGCAAAAACAGTATCATCTGTTTTCCATCTACATAAGGCCTCAGCCTCGCATGAGCTTAATGTGCAGCTTGGCGGTACGAGAATCCGGCATGAAGCCCAGCCAGTCTATCTTGGCGTTACTCTCGATTGCACCCTGTCATTTCATGAACATCTCATAAAACTGCAGCAAAGGTGGGCGCGAGGAATAACATCATTGCAAGACTGGCCAGTTTCTCATCGGGCGCAAGCGCTTCCACACTACGATCATCATCTCTGGTATTATGCTATTCCACTGCAGAATACTATGCCCCAGTATGGTTCCGTAGCCCCCATGTCCACTTGGTTGATTCCAAATTATATTCCTCCATGAGGATAATTTCTGGAACCATCTATTCCACCCAGGTTCCATGGCTGCCAGTTCTTAGCAACATCGCCCCGCCAGATATTCTTTGGGATGCGGCATCATCTAAGTTCATTTCCCACGTCTATGCTCGACCGGACCTACCAATATATGCGTATATCTTCGCCCACCCTGTCCAACGCTTGACGTCTCATCACCCAATGTGGTCCCCTATGCCTACACTGAACTTCTCTGTTCCAGTTTCTTGGAAACAGAGTTGGCAGTCAGCTGAGGTAAAGAACAAACACCTCATCACAGACCCCTGCAAGCGTCAACTCGGCTTTGGACTAGCACGTTATGATTGGGCCCTCCTCAATAGCTATCGAACAGGCCATGGCTGGTGCGCCGCTATGTTCCATCGCTGGGGAGCCAGAGAAGACCCGAACCGCCCTGCGGCTACAGACAGACTATGACCCACATAGTCACTGACTGCCACCTCTCCAGATTCAAAGGAGGTGTTGAAACTTTACATCAAGCTCAACCTGACGCTGTTGACTGGCTACGGAAGAAGGGCAAACACTATAAGAAGAACATCTATGCACCCAATTAAGGACCATCTAAATACATTAAGCATCTACTGAAAGAATTTCAAAAATACATCAATAGTAATACAATAATAGTGGGAGACTTCAATACCCAACTCTCACACTTAGACATATCAACAAAGCAGAGAACCAATAAAGATACAAGAGAATTGAGTGAAGAGATCGACAGACTAGACCTCTTGGATATTTTCAGACTCCTTCACCCCATAAAACTGGAATACACCTTCTTTTCAAATCCACATAACACATACTCAAGGATAGAACACATGTTAGGCCACAAAGACAGCATCAATAAATTCAAGAGCATTGAAATCATCACAAGTATCTTCTCAGACCACAGTGGAGTAAAACTAACATTTAACAACAAACAGAAAATTATTAAAAGTCACAGAATTTGGAAACTAAACAATATACTCCTCAAGAACCACTGGATCAGAGACTCACTCAAGCAGGAAATTCAAATGTTCCTGGAAACAAATGAAAATGAAGACACGGAAGTGGGCAACAGTGAGGAGGAGGAAGATGGCGGACTGAGAAGCTGCTAGCAGCGTGTGCTCTGATCACATCTGGAAACGGTAGGATTTTCTGCCTTTAGCAGGCCAGTCAATAAGGGACCCTAGTGGTGACACCTGAGAGGTGACTATAATTTAATCTGGGTTAAGAATTAGAGTAAAGGTGGCACGGAATAGCGGGCGGGCTGCTCAAGACTTCCCAGGCAGCGCCGGGCAAGGCGAGTGTGCCGGGCTTTGTCCTCCGCCCGGGAAGGCGGCTCCTCCTCTGGTTGCAGAGTGCTGCTGGGCGGCCGGCAGAGGACCCGAAGGGAGCACTATAGCTCGGGGGCTTTCTCTTGGGAGTCTCCAGGGACTACCACGACCCTGAGGGCAGATCCAAAGACTTCTTAAGTATAGCTCTCATTGGATCAAAGGACTTGGAGCTAGTTTTCATTTTCTAGAAATCCTTTAAAAAAGTCTGCAGGGCGGGGGTTTCCCGGAAGATGGCGGACTCAGAAACTGCTAGCCGCTGAGCTCAGAACACATCCCCTGGAAACAATAGTGTTTTCTGCCTTTAGCAGGCCAGCCAATAAGGGGTCATAGCAGTGACAAGGAGATGACTATAACTTAATTTGGGTTACAAATTAGAGTGGGGGGGGGAATTCTTTTTTTCCTTTTAATTTTCAAGCATACCTCCTCCCCCCCCCACCCCGCCATAAGCAATCCATGGGGACCAGCTCCTAGCAGGATACCCCACACCACCAAACAGGGTGCTTTTTTGAATTCACTGATACACATTTGGGAAGTTGCTTGCACTGCTCTTTAATTACAACTCTTTTTCTTATCTTCTCCCTTTTCTCTGTCTTGTCTCTCTCTCTCTCTCTTTTTTTTTTTAATCTTGTCATACACTTCTTCCTTCTTCTTTGCCTTTCTGAATTTGTGAATTACTTTGGGGAAGAAATCTGACTCAGAATGGACTCTCTATGTCTGTATCTCTGCTCTAGTTCCCTTTCCCATCTTGTTACCACTAGAATATACAGTGGATAGTAGATTTGCATATCTATTCTTGCTATCCTCTCTTTCTTTTCTCTTTCTTCACTGGGATTTGGTTACTATTTTTTCACGGACGGGAGAAATTGTTTGGCTAACTGGTAAAGATTAAACTATTTCAATACTTACTTCAGTTGCTACTGTAATTCCGGAGGTTGGTGAGTGCAACTGTCATAAAGGTATTTAGTACAGTGTTACTTGTACTCAAGACACAACAACTGAGGAACAACAGAGCATTAAAAAAAAAGAAACACATAAATCAAAAAAATGGGTAGATCAAAAACAAATAAAACTGCTACTCCAATGAATGAAGACAAGAGCCCAGAAGAAACTTCAAATCAGCCAGAAGTAACCATAGATAAGAAAAGTATGCAGCAATAATAAACTTATTAATCACAGAAATGAAAACAACATTGGAGGAAAGGAATGGCAGTATTAGGGAAACAACAGTTGAGACCCCCAAGGAAAATACTGATTATCTTGAGGCAATTAGAGAACTGAAAGCTGAAATAGCTGTAATGAAGAAAGAAGCTGAGGCAAGGAAAAGCAGACTAACAGAAGCAGAAAACAGAATTAGTCAGACAGAGGATGAGTTAGAGAAAATGAAAAAAGAGGTGAAAGAGCTTAAAAAGAGATTGAGAGACACTGAAAACAAAAACAGAGACATATGGGATGATCTCAAAAGAAGTAACATTCGTATAATTGGCCTGCAAGAGGAAGAGAGGAAGGGGAAGCAAAAACTCTAGAGGCAATAATAGAAGAAAACTTCCCAGACCTGAATAACAGAAAGGATATCAAGGTTCAAGAGGCCCAGAGAGTACCAAACAGAATCAACCCAGAACTGAAGACACCAAGACACATCATAATCAAAATGAGAAGAAGTAAGGATAAAGAAAGGATCCTAAAGGCTGCAAGAGAGAAACAAAAAGTTACATACAAGGGAAAACCCATAAGATTATCTGCAGACTTCTCCACTCAAACTCTAAAAGCCAGAAGGGAGTGGAAAGATATCTATCGAGCCATGAATGAAAAAGGGTTTCAACCAAGGTTAATATATCCTGCTAGACTTTCATTCAAAATAGATGGAGGGATCAAAACATTCTTAGATAAACAACAGTTAAAGGAGGCAACCATCACCAAACCGGCCCTGAAAGAGGTTCTAAAAGACCTCTTATAAAAAACAACATCACTATAATACTTGCAATATATCAGAGCAAACAATTTTTTTTTAGAACAATGACACTACAATACATTAAATCCATAATATCAATAAATGTCAATGGCTTAAACTCACCCATCAAAAGGCACAGGGTGGGGGGATGGATCATAAAACATAACCCAACCATAGGCTGCTTGCAAGAATCCCATCTGTCACAACAAGATAAACACAGACTTAAAGTGAAAGGATGGAAAACTATCATACAGGCTAACGGACCACAAAAAAGGGCAGGAACAGCAATTCTCATCTCAGACACAATAGATTTTAAACTAAATAAAGTAATAACAGATAGGCAAGCATATTACATAATTATTAGAGGATCAATCAGCCAAGAAGACTTAACAATAATTAACATCTATGCACCCAATGAGGGACCATCTAAATACATTAAGCATCTACTGAAAGAATTTCAAAAATACATCAATAGTAATACAATAATAGTGGGAGACTTCAATACCCCACTCTCACACTTAGACAGATCAACAAAGCAGAGAACCAATGAAGATACAAGAGAATTGAATGAAGAGATCAACAGACTAGACCTCTTGGACATTTTCAGACTCCTTCACGCCAAAAAACTGGAATACACCTTCTTTTCAAATCCACATAACACATACTCAAGGATAGACCACATGTTAGGCCACATAGACAGCATCAATAAATTCAAGAGCATTGAAATCATCCCAAGTATCTTCTCAGACCACAGTGGAGTAAAACTAACATTTAACAACAAACGGAAAATTATTAAAAGACACAGAATTTGGAAACTAAACAACATGCTCCTTAAGAACCACTGGGTCAGAGACTCACTCAAGCAGGAAATTCAAATGTTCCTGGAAACTAATGAAAATGAAGACACAACCTATCAAAATATTTGGGACACAGCTAAATATTTGGGACACACTGAGAGGGAAACTTATAGCCATACAATCACATATTAAACACCAAGAAGAAGCTCAAATGAACGACCTTACTGCACACCTCAAGGACTTAGAGGAAGAGGAACAAAGGAACCCTAAAGCAACCAGAAGGACAGAAATCACTAAAGTTCGAGCAGAAATAAACAATATCAAAAATAAAAGAACCATACAAAAGATCAATGAAGCCAAATGTTGGTTCTTTGAAAGATTAAACAAAATTGACACGCCCCTAGCCAGACTCACCAAACAAAAAAGAGAGAAGACTCAAATTAATAGAATTATAAACGATGCAGGAGATATCACAACTGACACCACAGAAATCCAGAGACTCCTGCGAAACTTCTATAAAGAACTATATGCCACCAAGCTAGAGAATCTGGAAGAAATGGAACAATTCCTAGAATCCTATGCACTTCCAAAACTGAACCAAGAAGAACTACAAAGCCTAAACGCACCAATCACAGACAAAGAAATTGAAACGTTATTAAAAATCTCCCCAACAACAAAAGTCCTGGACCAGATGGCTTCACAAACGAATTCTACAAAACTTTCAGGAAACAGTTAATACCCATACTTCTTAAGCTATTCCATAAGATTGAAGAAACAGGAATACTCCCTTCCACCTTTTATGAAGCCAACATCACTCTGATACCAAAAGCTGATAGGGACAGAACAAAAAAGGAAAACTACAGACCAATATCTCTGATGAACATAGATGCCAAAATATTAAACAAGATTTTGGCCAACCGGATACAGCAACACATCAAAAAGATTGTTCGTCATGACCAAGTGGGATTCATCCCAGGAATGCAAGGCTGGTTCAACATCCATAAGTCAATCAATGTCATTTACCACATCAATAAAAGCAAAGCCAAAACCACATGATTATCTCAATAGATGCAGAGAAAGCCTTTGACAAAATCCAACACCCATTCATGCTCAAAACTCTACAAAAAATGGGAATAGATTGGAAATTCCTCAAGATAGTGGAGTCTATATATAGCAAACCTACAGCCAACATCATACTCAATGGACAGAAGCTGAAAGCATTCCCCCTCAGATCGGGGACTAGACAGGGCTGTCCACTGTCACCGTTACTCTTCACCATAGTATTGGAAGTTCTTGCCATAGTAATCAGGCAAGAGAAAGGAATACAGATTGGAAGGGAAGAAGTCAAGCTCTCACTATTTGCAGATGATATGATAGTATACATAGAAAGACCTAAAGAATCCAGTAAATAATTACTGGAAGTTATTAGGCAATATAGCAAGGTATCAGGCTACAAAATCAATGTACAAAAATCAGTGGCATTTCTTTATGCAAACACTAAAATTGAAGAAGAAGACATCCAGAAATCACTCCCATTTACTGTTTCAGCAAAATCAATCAAATACCTAGGCATAAAGTTGACCAAAGAAGTGAAAGACTTGTATGCTGAAAACTATGAGTCACTACTCAAGGAAACAGAAATTTATACCAAGAAATGGAAAGATATTCCATGTGCATGGATTGGAAGAATAAATATCATCAAAATGAATATTCTCCCCAGAGCCATATACAAATTTAATGCAATACCCATCAAAGTTCCACCAAGCTTCTTTAAGGGAATAGAACAAACACTACAATCATTTATCTGGAACCTGAAAACACCTAGTATTGCCAAAACCATCTTAAGGAAAAGAAACAGAAATGGAGGCATCACACTCCCAGACCTTAAACTATATTATAAAGCCATCATCATCAAAACAGCATGGTACTGGAACAAAAATAGGCATACAGACCAGTGGAACAGAATTGAAAGCCCAGAAGTAAATCCCAACACCTATGGGCATCTAATCTTTGATAAGGTGGCCCAAAGGATTAAATGGAAAAAGGAGGCTCTCTTCAATAAATGGTGCTGGGAAAAGTGGGTTGAAACATGCAGAAGAATGAAATTGAACCACTTTATCTCACCAGAAACAAAAATCAACTCCAAATGGATCAAAGACCTAGATGTCAGACCAGAAACAATTAAATACTTAGAGGAAAACATTGGTAAAACACTTTCCCACATACACCTCAAGGACATCTTTGATGAATCAAACCCAATTGCAAGGAAGACTAAAGCATAAAAAAACCCAATGGACTACAAATTGAAAAGCTTCTGCACATCCAAAAACTATTAAATAAACATAGAGACCCCTCACAGAATGGGAGAAGATCTTCACATGCCAGACATCAGACAAGAAACTAATCACCAAAATATATAAAGAGCTCAGCAAACTTAGCACCAAAAAAGCAAATGACCCCATCCAAAAATGGACAGAGGATATGAACAAAACATTCACCTCATAGGAGATCCAAAAGGCTAACAAACATATGAAAAACTGCTCTAGGTCACTGATTGTCAGAGAAATGCAAATTAAGACAACACTAAGATACCACCTCACTCCTGTAAGAATGGCATACATCAAAAAGGACAGCAGCAACAAATGCTGGAGAGGATGTGGGGACAGAGGAACCCTTTTACATTGCTGGTGGGAATGTAAATTGGTACAGCCTCTGTGGAGAGCAGTCTGGAAAACTCTCAGAAGGCTAGACATGGACCTTCCATATGATCCAGTAATTCCAATCCTGGAGTTATACCCCAAGGAATCCATAACACCCAACCAAAAAGAGGTGTGTACTCCTATGTTCATAGCAGCACAATTCATAATAGCTAAAACTTGGAAGCAACCCAGGTGCCCAACACCAGATGAGTGGCTGAGAAAGCTGTGGTATATATACACAATGGAATACTATGCAGCTATCAAGAACAATGAACCCACTTTCTCTGACCCATCTTGGACAGAGCTAGAAGGAATTATGTTAAGTGAACTAAGTCAGAAAGATAAAGATGAGTATGGGATGATCCCACTCATCAACAGAAGTTGATTAAGAAGATCTGAAAGGGAAACTAAAAGCAGGACCTGATCAAATTGTAAGTAGGGCACCAAAGTAAAAACCCAGTGGTGAGGGGTAGACATGCAGCTTCCTGGGCCAGTGGGGGGTGGGAGTGGGAGGGAGGGATGGGTCACAGTCTTTTGGTGGTGGGAATGGTGTTTATGTACACTCCTAGCAAAATGTAGACATATAAATCAGTAGCTAATTAATATGAGAGGGGGAAATCAATTGTATGTCTCAAATACAGTTGGTATTTGTCTTACCTAGCGCACATAGTCAGGTTCAAGTCTAGATACCACGTGAAAGGTCTGATGCGTTTTCCCCCATCCATGTGTCTCTTTGTTTGAAAGAAAAAGTCCTTCAGAGTGGTAAAACTATTCATTTTTAGCATTCCAGCTCCAAATACTCCCAACATTTAAATAAGTAAATAAAGTAAATAAATTTAAAAAGAGCACACTGTTCTGCCAGTATAGAAAAGTTGTACAATTCAGGAGTATTCTGTTAAACATGAAGAAAATGATATTGCTACAGTATGGCAGAGGATTTCAAATTAGGCTCATACAGCCTAGCCTCTTTCTAGACTTTTTAAAATTTTTTTTTAAGCTTACTTATATATGTGGTGAACATGTGACATCATTTTGGCCTATCATTTGACCAGAAGAAAAGTTCTCTGGAAGGGATACACTCGGCTAGTGGGCTTTTCTGCTCTAAACGGGGATGTGATACTACTTTAAAAGAAGATTTAGAAAGTCAGACGGTAGCACAGCGGGTTAAGCACATATGGCACAAAGTGCAAGGACCAGAGTAAGGATCCCAGTTCAAGCCCCTAGCTCCCCACCTGCAGGGGAGTCACTTCACAAGTGGCGAAGCAGGTCTGAAGCTATCTATCTTTCTCTCCCCCTCTCTGTCTTTCCCTCTCATCTCCATTTCTCTCTGTCCCATCCAACAACAATGACATCAAAAATAACTACAAAAATTAAACAACAAGGGCAACAAAAGGAAATAAATAAATAAATATTTAAAAAAGAAGATTCAAGGCCTACACATTAAGGTTTGTGTCAGAAAAGCAGCAGAACCCTGAAGCATTGAATATATAGTAGATGTATTGAATTAACACAGATTTTCTGTCAGAATTATTTACCAGGAGAATAAATTGCTTCCTGTATATGTTTGTAATCGCTGAATTTGTTTTTGCTTTGCAGGTCAAACCACTCCTAACTTCTGCTCTCAAGTAAACATGATCATAACATTGAAAGTGGGCATGTTTCCTGTAGAAAGCAAATAACTAAGGGCAATTTTATTTAAAAATATTAATAATTAAATAAAGAGCCAGGTGGTGGCACACATTGTTGAACACACATATAACAGTGCACAAGGCATCAGTTTTGAGCCCCCCAGTCCCCACCTGTGGGAGGAAAGCTTCACAAGTAGTGGAACAGGGCTGCAGGTTTCTCTCTCTCTCTCTCCCTCTCTATCTCCCCCTACCCTCTCAATCTCGCCTTCTCTATAAAATAAATATAGATAATTAAAAAAAACTAAAATGAATAATTATTAAGTTTAAAATATGATTATTTAAAATAATAGTGGAGCTCAGGGGGTATAAGTTCAAGACCATAAGTGATAGATATTCAAATTAAAGTATTTAAAAATTTAGAATCGTATGTTTCACTTGTCCCTGACATTTAATCTCAAAATATAGTTTTGATTTTTAGGACATCTATATTCCACTTATGTTTTCTTCTATCAGTTTAGATCTAATATTCATGTCTTTGACCAATTTTGAGTTAATTTTGGTGTATAATGTTAGGTGGTGGTCTATTTTATCTTCTCTCTTCTTTTGTTTCTTCTTTCTTCCCTTTTACATGTTGCTGTCTAGTTTTCCCAGCACCATTTAGTGAAGAGGTCTGAATAATGCTGACATTTTTGTCATATAATAGGTGAAGAAAACATCAGTGAAATATGTTGAGACCTGGAAATCAGAGATGTATTTGGAGTCTCAATACTATGGGCATGAACTTTTTATGCATTTAAAGACAACTCTACAAGGATTAATATAAATCTCAGAATGTAGGAGTAGATAATTATACATCACACATCTGACAAGGGAAAATAACCCAGTAAAAAGTAAGTAAAAATATCTTAATTGACATTTTTCTAAAGAAGATATGCACACAATCTACAGACATATGGAAAATATTCCACTTTACTTATCATTAAAGAAGTATAATTAAAATCATTATAATACATCACCTCATATTTGTGACAATAGCTCACATCAACAAATAAAGAAAGAGACAGCAAATGTTGCAAAGGGCATGAAAACAATGTAAAACTGGTCCAATCCCAATGGAAAACAGTCTAGACTTACCCTGTAACCCAGAAATTCCTCTTCTAGCGTTTTACACAAACAAAGAGACCCCTCACAGAATGGGAGAAGATCTTCACATGCCAAACATCAGACAAGAGACTAATCACCAAAATATACAAAGAGCTCAGCAAACTTAGCACCAAAAAAGCAAATGACTCCATCCCAAAATGGGCAGAGGATATGAACAAGACATTCACTAAAGAGGAAATCCAGAAGCCTAACAAACATATGAAAAAATTTTCCAGGTCACTGATTGTCAGAGAAATGCAAATAAAGACAACATTGAGATACCACCTCACTCTTGTGAGAATGGCATACATCAAAAAGGACAGCAGCAACAAATGCTGGAGAGGATGTGGGGACAGAGGAACCCTTTTACATTGCTGGTGGGAATGTAAATCGGCCCAGCCTCTCTGGAGAGCAGTCTGGAGAACTCTCACAAGGCTAGACATAGACCTTCCATATGACCCAGTAATTCCTCTCCTGGGGATATACCCCAAGGATTCCATAATGCCCAAACAAAAAGAGATGTGTACTCCTATGTTCATAGCAGCACAATTCATAATAGCTAAAACCTGGAAGGAACCCAGGTGCCCAACAACAGATGAGTGACTGAACAAGCTGTGGTGTATATACACAATGGAATACTATGCAGCTATTAAGTACAATGAGCCCACCTTATCTGACCCATTTTGGACAGAGCTAGAAGGAATTATGTTAAGTCAGCTAAGTCAGGAAGATAAAGATGAGTATGGGATGATCCCACTCATCAACAGAAGTTGAGAAAGAAGAACAGAAAGGGAAACTAAAAGCAGGATCTGATTAAATAGAGAGCAGGGCACCAATGTAAAAACCCTGTGGTGAAGGAAAGGGTGGCCATTGGGCTTCCTGGTACGGCGGGGGGTTGGGGGAGCAGGGGTAGGTTGTGGGAATGGGGCAAAATCTTTTGGTTGTGGGAATGGTGTTTATGTACATTCCTATTAAAGTATAAACATATAAACCACTATTTAATTAATATGAGAGAGGGAAAATTGATCATATGTCTAGAAATTCTTAAAACACAGACTGAGTCTTTTAATACATAGGCTGTCTTTGATATGTTGACTCTCTCAAAAGCCTAGACCAGGGAGAACAGAAGCAACCAGTAGCACAGCTATATACAAGATGCTGGGTACTATACCCCAAACCCTAACAAAGAGACTTTCCAAAGTTAACCCAATCACCAAATAATGTGATGATAACAATAACTATCCATTGTCTTCTTGAACCCTAAGACATCAGGAACCTCACATTTCCACTACAGAGATTATATTTTCCCCAGTCCTGGAACCTTAGGGTGGGGCCCACTTTCCTGCATGCTGCTCTCAATTCAAATCAAATAATATTGTATCTGCAGATTGCAATCTAATCAATGCAACAAGTGCCACCCCAACATGCTTCACTTCAGACTGTGACCAGAGACTTCAGGTGTGGAATGAAAACCCTTCAGCTTCATCACTCAGGTGAGACCTTTCCTTTCACAGTATTCTCTAATTCCATTCCAGGTGTTCCACTCCCCAACAAAGTCCCCAAACCTAGATATAGTCCAGGTCCCCTGAGATAGAGCTTAGTTTCACACGTTCCCATAAACTAGGGAAAAATGTATACCTGAAAGCAAAAGTACACAAGAGCATGCAGGGTGTACCCCCCAACACTTCATCTGCACTATTCCAGTCTTTAGGTCCATGATTATTCAACAGTTTGTTTGGCTTTGTATGTTAACTCTCTTTTCAGCCACTAGGTTCTGGATGCCAGCAAGATACTGACCAGACTTCCCTCATCAGACAATGTGTACTGGAGCTCCACTTCCTCAGAGCCCCACCCTACTAGGGAAAGAGAGAGGCAGACTGGGAGTATGAATCTATTAGTCAATGCCCATGTTCAGCGGGGAAGCAATTACAGAAGCCAGACCTTTCACCCTCTGCAACCCACAAGGACCCTGGATCCATACTCCCAGAGAGATAGAGAATGGGAAGGCTATCAGGGGAGGGGTTGGGATATGGAGAGTGGCTAATGGGAACTGTGTGGAACTGTACCCCTCTTATTCTATGGTTTTGTTAATGTCTCCTTTCTTAAATAAAAAAAGAAGAAGAAGAAGGAGAAGAAGTTTCCTCTGGTCAGGTGTGCCATGGCTGCTTCTCCTGGGAAGTGAACACATGCACATGTGACTCTGCTAGCCACTAAACTTTTAGACCCCTCTACAGCCATGAGAAACCCTTACCAGAGCTTATAATTGCTTTTCTTATGGTACTAAACTTTGATAACCAAATTCAGACTTTATATACCTAGCGTACACTTAACCCTTGATGATAATTGCTTATTTTGCCTTTTACCTGTTTCACCCTAATAAACTGTGTATTGATTTAACCAGTTCCCAGCTCCCGCTGTGAATTCTTCTATATGTGCCACAAGCAGCCCCAACACCCAAACCTCTTTGTAAGTTAATTTACAACAAATAATATCACTCCTAGGCATTTTTCCAAAGGACATGAAAAAACTAACTCAAAGACATATGCACCCTTATGCTCATGACTGCATTATTCACAATAGCCACTGAGTGGAAGCAGCCTAAATACCCATCTACATGTGACTAGATAAGGAAGCTGTTTTTACTTATTTATTTATTTATATTTGTCCAGAAAATATCCAGGGGGAACTAAGAGATAAGATACATTTAAGATACAAAAATTTACCCTCTTGAAAGCCTTTCCCCACTTACTTTACCCTACTCAAAGATATAAGAAATATCTAGGAGAGAGGGAGAGGAAGATGGCGGCCTGAGAAGTTGCTGACAGCGAGCGCTCTGACCGCATCGTCGGCAACGGTAGGATTTTCTGCCTTTAGCAGGCCAGTTAATAAGGGGTGACACCAAAGAGTGGGTACAATTTAATTTGGGTTAAGAATTAGAGTAAAGGTGACACGGACTAGCGGGGCTCCAGAATTTCCAGGGCGCCGGGCAAGGAGAGTGCGCCGAGCATTGTCCTCCGCCCGCCCAGGAAGGCGGCTCCTCCACCGGTTGCAGAGCGCGGCGGGCAGAGGACCCGGAGAGAGCACTTTAGCTCGGGGGCTTCCTCTTGGGAGAATCCAGGGTCCACCGCGACCCTGAGAGCAGATCCAAAGACTTCTTGAGTATAGCTCTCATTGGATCAAAGGATTTGGAGCTAGTTTTCATTTTTGAGAAATCCTTTAAAAAAGTCTGGAGGGGGGGGTTTCCCGGAAGATGGCGGACTACGGAGAAGCGGCTAGCCTTTGAGCTCCGGACACATCTCGTGTAAACAATAGGATTTTCTGCCTTTAGCAGGCCAGCCAATAAGGGGCCACAGCGGTCATACCAAGGTGTCTATAACTTAATTTGGGTTAAGAATTAGAGTAGGGGAAAAAAATTCTTTTTTCTTCCTTTTAATTTTCAAGCATACATCCTTCCCGCCGCTCCCCCCGCCCCACCATAAACAGTGCCTGGGACCAGCTACTAGCAGGATACCCCATACCACCAAACAGGGTTTTTTTTTTTTTTTTTTTTTTTAAACTCACTGATACACATTTGGGAAGTTCCTCGCACTGCTCTTTAATTACAACCCTTCTTCTTATATTCTCCCTTTTCTCTCTCTTATCCCTCTCTATCTCTTTTTTTATTTTTTATTATTACTATTTTTTTTTATCCTGTCATACACTTCTTTCTTCTTTGCCTTTCTGAATTTGTGAATTACGTTGGGGAAGAAATCTGACCCAGAGTGGACTTTCTATGTGTGTATCTCTGCTCTAGTTCCCTTTACACTCTTGTTACCCCTAGAATATATACTGGATAGTAGATTTGCATAACTGTCTATTCTTGTTATCCTCTCTTTCTTTTCTCTTTCTTCACTGGGATTTGGTTACTATTTTTTCACGGACTGGAGAAATTTTTTGGCTAACTGGTAATGATTAAACTCCTTCAATACTTACTTCAGTTGCTACTGTAATTCCGGAGGTTGGTGAGTGCAATTGTCATAAAGGTATTTAGTACAGTGCTACTTGTGCTCACAACACAACAACTGAGGAACAACAGAGCATTAAAAAAAGAGAGAGAGAGAGAGAAACACATAAATAAAAAAAATATGGGTAGATTAAAAACAAATAAAACTGCTACTCCAATGAATGAAGACAAGAGCCCAGAAGAAACCATAAATCAATCAGAAGTAACCATAGATAAGAAAAGTATGCAAGCAATAATAAACTTATTAATCACAGAAATGAAAACAACATTGGAGGAAAGGAATGGCAGTATTAGGGAAACAACAGTTGAGACACCCAAGGAAAATACTGATTATCTTGAGACAATTAGAGAACTGAAATCTGAAATAGCTGTAATGAAGAAAGAAGCTGAGGCAAGGGAAAGCAGACTAACAGAAGCAGAAAACAGGATTAGTCAGACAGAGGATGAGTTAGAGAAAACTAAGAAAGAGGTGAAAGAGCTTATAAAGAGATTGAGAGACACTGAAAACAACAACAGAGACATATGGGATGATCTCAAAAGAAGTAACATTCGTATAATTGGCCTGCCAGAGGAAGAAAGAGAGGAAGGGGAAGCAAACATTCTAGAGGAAATAATACAAGAAAAATTCCCAGACCTGAATAACAGAAAGGATATCAAGGTGCAAGAGGCCCAGAGAGTACCAAACAGAATCAACCCAGACCTGAAAACACCAAGACACATCATAGTCACAATGAGAAGAAGTAAGGATAAAGAAAGGATCCTAAAGGCTGCAAGAGAGAAACAAAAAGTCACATAGGGGAAAACCCATAAGACTTTCTGCAGATTTCTCCACTCAAACTCTAAAAGCCAGAAGGGAGTGGCAAGATATCTATCGAGCCCTGAATGAAAAAGGGTTTCAACCAAGGATAATATATCCTGCTAGACTTTCATTCAAGCTAGATGGAGGGATCAAAACCTTCTTAGACAAACAACAGTTAAAGGAGGCAACTATCACCAAGCCGGCCCTGAAAGAGGTACTAAAAGACCTCTTATAAACAAGAACATCACTATAATACTTGTAATATATCAGAGTAAACAAATCATTTTTTAGAACAATGGCACTACAATACATTAAATCCACAATATCAATAAATGTCAATGGCTTAAACTCACCCATCAAAAGGCACAGGGTGGGGGGATGGATCAGAAAACATAACCCAACCATATGCTGTTTGCAAGAATCCCATCTGTCACAACAAGATAAACACAGACTTAAAGTGAAAGGATGGAAAACTATCATACAGGCTAACGGTCCACAAAAAAGGGCAGGAACAGCCATTCTCATCTCAGACACGATAGATTTTAAATTAAATAAAGTAATAAAAGATAGGCAAGGACATTACATAATGATTAGAGGATCAATCAGCCAAGAAGACTTAACAATTATTAACATCTATGCACCCAACAAGGGACCATCTAAATACATTAAACACCTACTGAAAGAATTTCAAAAATACATCAATAGTAATACAATAGTGGGAGACTTCAATACCCCACTCTCACACTTAGACAGATCAACAAAGCAGAGAACCAATAAAGATACAAGAGAATTGAATGAAGAGATTGACAGACTAGACCTCTTGGACATTTTCAGACTCCTCCACCCCAAAAAACTGGAATACACCTTCTTTTCAAATCCACATAACACATACTCAAGGATAGACCACATGTTAGGCCACAAAGACAGCATCAATAAATTCAAGAGCATTGAAATCATCCCAAGTATCTTCTCAGACCACAGTGGAGTAAAACTAACTTTTAACAACAAACGGAAAATTATTAAAAGACATAGAATTTGGAAACTAAACAACATGCTCCTTAAGAACCACTGGGTCAGAGACTCACTCAAACAGGAAATTCAAATGTTCCTGGAAACTAATGAAAATGAAGACACAACCTATCAAAATATTTGGGACACAGCTAAATATTTGGGACACACTGAGAGGGAAACTTATAGCCATACAATCATATATTAAACACCAAGAAGAAGCTCAAATGAACGACCTCACTGCAAACCCCAAGTACTTAGAGGAAGAGGAACAAAGGAACCCTAAAGCACCACAGAAATCCAGAGAATCCTGCGAAACTTCTATAAAGAACTATACGCCACCAAGCTAAAGAATCTGGAAGAAATGGAACAATTCCTAGAAGCATATGCCCTTCCAAAACTGAAGCAAGAAGAACTACAAAATCTAAATGCACCAATCACAGACTAAGAAATTGAAACTATTATTAAGAATCTCCCAACAACAAACGTCCTGGACGAGATGGCTTCACAAATGAATTCTACAGAACTTTCAGGAAACAGTTAGTACCCATACTTCTTAAGCTATTCCATAAGATTGAAGAAACAGGAATACTCCCTTCCACCTTCTATGAAGTCAACATCACCCTGATAACAAAAGCTGATAGGGACAGAACAAAAAAGGAATACTACAGACCAATCTCTCTGATGAACATAGATGCCAAAATATGAAACAAGATCTTGGCCAACTGGATACAGCAACATATCAAAAAGATTGTTCATGTTATGCATGTACAAACTATTGTATTTACTGTTGAATGTAAAACATTAATTCCCCAATAAAGAAATAAAAATTAAAAAATAATAATAAAATAAAAAAAATCACCACAGCTGTTATTAGTTAAAAAAAAAAAAATGTTCATCATGACTAAGTGGGATTCATCCCAGGAATGCAAGGCTGGTTCAACATCCATAAGTCAATCAATGTCATTCACCACATCAATCCCATTATGAAGATTGGGTGGTGGGAACTGTGTGGATTTGTACCCCTCCGACCTTATGGTTTTGTTCATTAATCCTTTCTTAAATAAAAAATTTAAAAAAATTAAACTTCTGACTGATATCGTTCATAACTCACAGAATCAGGAAGACATATCATCACTCTTTGTTGCTTTTATTAAATACATATAATTTTCAAGATTTCCAACTAACCAAATTCAGGGTAAACTTTATTATTTATTTATTTATTTTGCCTCCAGGGTTATTGTTGGAGCTCGGTGCCTGCACTAAGAATCCTCTGCTCCTGGAGGCCATTTTTCACATTTTGTTGCCCCTGCTATTACCCTTGTTGTCGTTATTATTATTGTTGTCATTGCTGTTGTTATTGTTGTTGGATAGGACAGAGAGAAATTGAGAGAAGAGGGGAGACACAGAAGGGGAAAGAAATACAGACACCTACAGACCCTCTTTACCACACGTTAAGCGACCTCCCCATGAAGGTGGGAAGCTGGGAGCTTGAACTGGGATCCTTGATCCAGTCCTTGAGCTTCGCGCCACATGCATTTAACCCGCTGTGCTACAGCCCCACCCCCCACCCCCAAAGGAAACTTCATATATCAGAATTTGCAACCTTTTTCTTGTCAATGTTCTTTCTAAATCATTTTGTCCAGCAACTTTCTTAGTAATGACAGATAATACTGTCTTGCTCTGGTCTTAAATTCTTTAAGGCAATACAAAAGAAATACAAATTAATAATAAAGAATTATGAGGAAGCAAAACAATATTGAAGTCTGCTACATTAGAATAGAAAAAAACCTGGAGCCAGGGTGATACCATAGGGCTCATGCAAAATTTTTATGCCTGATATACTAAAGTCTCAGGTTCAACCCCTGGTACCACCTTAGGTAAGAGTTGCACACTCTTTGGTCAAAGAATATAATAGAAGGGGCTAGAGGACTGGTAGTAGCAGCAGCAACTAGAGTGTTACTCTAGTTCTTCCTCCCCCTCTTTTCTCTCCTATGTTAATAAATAAATCTTTTAAAAAATCTGGTCTTGGGAGGCCAGATGTGGTCAGGAACACATATTGCAGAGCAATAGCTGGGTTCAAGCCCCCAGTCCCCACCTGTAAGAGAAACTTCAAGAAGAGTGAAACCGTACTGCAGGTCTCTTTCTGTCTGTTTTTCTCTGTCTGTTTCTGTCTCTCTCTCCTTCTCTCACCATCTCCCCTTTCCTCTCAGTTTCCCTCTGTCTCTATCCAAAATATATAAATAAGTAGAATTTTAAAGACCCTATCTTCAGGGGTTCTGGGGGGGGGCAGGTAGTGCAGCAGGATAGGTACACATGGCGAAAAGCACAAGGACCCACCTAAGGATCCCAGTTTGAGCCCTCAGCTTCCCATCTGCAGAGCGGTCATTTAGCAAGTGGTGAAGCATATCTGCAGGTGTCCATCTTAAGTTTAAATTCTCAACTTATTCTTAAACTGATAAAATTATAATGTAGTTATGAATATCAGCTTAATAAACCACTACACAATTAAAGACCTTGAATAGAATAGGTATATACTTTAAATTCAGACCTTGGATGAGGGATATTATCAGAATGGGCTCTGGCACATGATAAAATGTTGGATGATGAGATATGACCTTTGTCTGCTAGAGGAATTCTCATAAAGTTCTCCCCAATGTTAAAAAAGAGGAATAACATAAAATCGCTTTATCTGTGAGGTCGTAGACTGCTGTTCATGTCTGGAACTTCAACAGCTGTGTTGATCTCAAAGATACTTGCCTAGTTGCAGTCTGAGAAGAAAACTGTCTATGGATCACAGCAATATGAAGGAGTCATCTAGTTAGCCTGACCAGGACCCACTTTTAAAAAATTTATTTATTTAAGAAAGGAGACATTAACAAAACCATAGGATAGGGGGGTACAACTCCACATAATTCCCACCACCTGGTCTCCATATACCATCCCCTCCCCTGATAGCTTTCCCATTCTCTATCCCTCTGGGAGCATGGACCCAGGGTCATTGTGGGCTGCAGAAGGTGGAAGGTCTGGCTTCTGTAATTGCTTCCCCGCTGAACATTGGCATTGAATGGTCGATCCACACTCCCAGTCTGCCTCTCTCTTTCCCTAGTAGGGTGGGGCTCTGGGGAAGCGAAACTCCAGGACACATTGGTGGGGTCTTCAGTCCAGGGAAGTCTGGTTGGCATCATGCTGGCACCTGTAACATGGTGAAGCCAATTCAGAATGCTGCCTCTTATGTGAGATAATAAATGTCTTTAAGCCTATTGAAATTCTTTCTTCCAACTTGTTTTCTGTGACAGAACACAGAGATATAGGATAGTAGTAGTTTTAAAATAGTGGGAACGAATAAAGGAATATTAGTTTGTTGTGTGTCAAATTATCTAATACATAACAGTCTAAAAAAATATTCATCACGGCCTCTATTCTAGCAAAAGAAGTATCAGAAAATATCATGGACATGTTTTAGGACAACCTATATTAAACAGGAGTTTAATAAATTCTTTATTTCAGTAGAGCTCTATTTTTGATAAAGAGATCTGAAAACATTTAAGTGCAAATAAGATATATCCCACAGAGATAAGTTAAAGGATATTGCTGTGTGCAGACACCTGTTTGCTCTACGTTTTAAGGTGCAATATCATCAGCTAAAAGTGTTTCATGGTTAGAGATCTGAAAGTATAAGTTAAATAAAAGAATTGAATGGTGTTTTAGATAAATAGTAAATAATGCTAAGGATATACAGATAAGATATGTTCAAATATAGAATATTTTATTTTATCTAGACAAGTCTACATTGCTCTGATGAGTATCTTGATAAAATAAGTATATTTCTATGAAAATAAAGCTTAGTATAGTTGTCTCTAGAGAAATTAAAAACCCTACTTTATAGTTTTCCAGAAATTCATTACACACACACACACACACACACACACACACACACAATCTGCACATAAATATTTGAGCATAGAATCATTTCAAACACTTTGGAAACTACCAAATTCAGTTAGTACACAAAATATCATGAAACTTAAAGGAAAAAATAAACTTATTTCATGCAGTATGTTTCCCTTATACAATACACTAGTTCATTCATTTTAAATATTAAAGCAGGCATTTAAACTGTGTATTAGAATGAGATTTATTTATTTATTTTGCCTCAAAGCTATCACTGGGCTCAGTACTTACACTAGGAATCTACCACTTGCAGTTTTATTTCATTTCATTTTATTCTATTTGGTTGGACAGAGAGAAATTGAGAGGGGAGGAAGAATGACAAGGGAAAAGAACTAGAGACACCGGTAGACATGCTTCACTGCTCATGAAGCCTTCCCCCCTGCAGTTGGGGTACTGGGGTTTGAATGCATGTCTTCTTGTATGACAAAGCATACACTTAAACTGGTATACCACTGCCCAACTTCCAGCACTGAGAGATTTTTTTAAAAAAACTCTTTTTTATTTTAATTAATTTATTTATAAAATGGAAACACTGTCAAGACCATACGATAAGAGGGTTACAGTTCCCACTACCAGAGCTCCATATCCAATTCCTTCCCCTGAAAGCATTATTATTCTTTAACCCTGTGGGAGTATGGACCCAGGGTCATTATAGGGTGCAGAAGGTGATAGGTCTAGTTTCTGTAATTGCTTCCCTGCTGCACATGAGCATTGGGAGGTCAATCCATACTCCCAGTCTCTCTCTCTCTTTCCTTAGTAGGGCAGGGCTCTGAGAAAGCAGAGCTCCAGGACACATTCGTGGGGTCATCTGTGTAGGCAAGTCCAATTGGCATCACGGTAGCATCTGGAACCTGGTGCTTGAAAAATAGTTAATATATAAAGCCATACAAATTGTTGATTAATCATGAATCTAAAGACTGGAATATTGCAGATGAAGATTTGGGGTTTCCTTTTTGGAAATAACTAGTAGGTCTATTTTAGGTATATTCCAAAGGGCCCATGAATTCATTAGCTTTTTTTTGTTTTTGAAATTTGAATATTCTTTTTGTTTATTTAAGAAAGGAGACATTAACAGAACCATAGGTAGGAGGAGTACAGTTCCACACAATTCCCACCACCCAATCTCCATATCCCATCCCCTCTCCTGATAGCTTTCCCATTCTCTATCCCTCTGGGAGTATGGACCTAGGATCGTGTGGGTTGCAGAAGGTGGAAGGTATGTACACTCCTATTAAATTGTAGACATATAAACTTTATTAGTTTTTACCTGAGCTGACATCTGATATGCATGTGGACCCAAGTTAATGTCTGGGGAGATGATGTCATGGCTGGGAAAAGGGTTAGAAAGCTGGGTCAAGGAAGAGAGTAGCTCCCAAATATTTGAAAGGTGTATAGTGTTGACCGTAAACCCCACTGATTTAATCTGGGGCCCATATTCAGCTTAGGAGCCTGTGTAACCTCTATATCCCTGTAGGTCTGAGCTTGCATTTTGTGGTCATCAGTAGGAACATTCTGAGTTGCACCAATTTTCAGAAACCATCTTCTTCAAATAATATTTTATCCATTCCCCCTTCAGAGGATAGAACATTCTCTACTATTGTTGATTCACATTGAAGGCAAGGTCTTTGGGGGGCTCCCAAAGGGGTCCATTATGTTGTTCCTGATGGAGATGACCAGTGATAATGGGGAGAGGAACCTGTTCGAGATCTAGGCTCATCGTGTGGGAGACCCAGGACTCCTTAACTAAGGCCCCAGCTGATGTGGTGGCCTGATAGTAACTAAAGAGTCATCATTAAAGTATGCAGTCTCTTGTCCTTATTCATATTTTTGTAGTCCTTTCTTTGTTAAGGTTAGCTTTGGAGTGACTGAGGGAAGTGTAATAGACAGTAGGTGAGGAGGGTATATAAGTGTAAGTAGAAACTATTTCATTAGGTACTTTAAGGTGTCTTTTTAGGTCTTTCTACATGCTTACTTCATTTATTGACTCACTTCAAACTATTATGCACTTTTGTTTTAAGGTATATATTTTGCCTTAGTTTATGGATACGTGTGTACATCTGTTCTGTCTCATGCGGCCTGATCTATATGTAGGTTTTGAGGCTTTGTTAGGAAGTAGACTACCCAAAATGGAATTAAGGAGTCCTATGAGAAAGGAAAGGTCTCACCTGAGAATGATGCTGAGTTGACATTCCAAGCCTGATGACTCAAGGGCACATTCTGCATGTTGAGATGGTACTCATTGCACTGAGTAGGTTGGGATCAGCAAATGCAGTATCAGTTGGTATAAATTGAGAGAAGCATGCTGGAAAGTGAGCCCCACCCTATAGATTCCAGGACTGGGGGGAAATTTGTGCTTTATAGATGAAGTGGGAGGTTCATCTTAGGGCTTAAGAAGGCAATAGATCATTATTGCTGTAATCAAATTATTTGGCAATTGGGTTGACTTTGAAAATTCCATTGTTAGGATTTGCTGTATCACACACGACCTCACCATAATTTGTCCTTTGATGTTTTATATATAGATATATATTTAGATATATATCTGTATTTTATAAAAACGTAAAATAAATTTAATATGATTAATGTCAAGCATTGTGTATCTTTCCAAAGAAGAAGAATTTCTCAGGCTTATTTAGAAGGCATTGATTATTTCTTACAAGACTGTGAGGACTTTCTATATCACATAAATTCTCTATATTCAAGAATATTCAAATGTTCCATTAAAAGGAAACAGTTAAAATAACATTTTTTCTGGGAAATAAAATAGCTTCATATTAGGAAATAAGTCAATATCATTTCACACCCACTAACTGATGAAAGATGGTGGTTAGAGAATGTTGACTATCTTAATAGATGTTAGAAAGTAATTTGATATAATTCACCAACATGCTGTCAAAAACTTCCTTGGCACAACAAAATATTTATCTCCAAGCAGTTTCTTACTGTAAAATTACTAATTAAAAGATAATTAGAGGACACATGGAAGTCAGAAGCAAAACAATGGTAACTGGAAAAAGAATCCATCTTCCAATTTATCTTCCTTTCCTACAAAGCTCTAACTTTGGAATCTGACATAGTTCAAATTAAAAAAATATAAACTGTTATTTCACTCTTTTGGCAATAGTTTGTATTGCTAATAGTAGAGAAAGCAGAAGTTGACCTTTTAGAAAAATATACTTCTTAATTATATATGGAATTTTTTTTGTTCATGCAAATAGCCAAAATTTGGGGGAAATAAAAAAGCAAGTATTTTGAAGTTTTCCATAAATGAAGAGAGTGGTGATACATAAGTTTTCTGACTACTTCCCTGTGGAGAGACAAATAGAGTGTAGGAAAAGTTCTGCATGGATTGCAACAAGAGATATGGCAATTTAAGAGAGAGGCAATCTGGAAGACATTCCATGTGAGAAGTTAAAAAGAATGGCACTATTACAAATTGTGCTGCTTTAAACATAAATAAAGATCTCTTTGGGTAAATGTGTTTGGTTCCTTAGGATATATCTCCAGGAGAAAAGTTGCCAGGTCATAGTATAGGTCCATTTCTAGACTTCTGAGAGTTTTCCAGACTGCTCTCCACAGGGGCTAGACCAATTTACATTCCCACCAGAAATGCAGGAGGCTTCCCTTACCTCCACAACCTCTCCAACATTCATTGTTACTATTGTTTCTGATGTATGACAGTCTCACAGGAGACTCATTGTTGTCTGTTGACTATCATTATCGTTTTTAATTCCATTTCTCTGATAGTGACTTGGAGCAATTTTTTTTGTTGTTGTGTTATTCAAATAACTGCTCCCACATTGGATCACTTCTTTGAAGAATACTATGTCGATATCCTATCCCCACTTTTAGATAGTGTGATTTTTTTGTTTGTTGTTGAGTTTGCAGATCTCTTGAATATTTTGTTTATTAAGCTTCCCCCCCCTAATTTATGGCATAAAGAGATCTCTCATTCCATAAGGACTCTCTGTATTTAGGTGGTGGTTTCTTTTACTGTGCAGAAGCTTTTCAACCCATTTTTGTGATTTGTAACAGTCCAAACTTAGAATCAACCTAGATGTTCAACAATAGATGAATGAAAAAGAAAATTGTGGTATATAAACACAATGGAATAATACTCAGCATTTTTAAATGATGAGGTCACCTTCCTTATATATTTTTTTTCAATTTGTTTAATTATTTAAGAAAGGAGACATTAACAAAATCATAGGATGGGGGCGGGGATACAACTCAACACAATTCCTGCCACCCAATCTCCATATCCCATGCCCTCCCCAATAGCTCTCCCATTCTCTATCCCTCTGGGAGCATGAACCCAGGGTCATTGTGGGTTGCAGAAGGTGGAAGGTCTGGCTTCTGTAATTGCTTCCCCGCTGAACATGGGCGTTGACTGGTTGATCCATACTCTGAGTCTTCCTCTCTCTTTCCCTAGTAGGGTGAGTCTCTGGGGAAGCTGAGCTCCAGGACACACTGCTGGGATCTTCATTCCAGGGAAGCCTGGCCGGCATCCTGATGGCATCTGGAACCTGGTGGCTGAAAAGAGAGTTAACATACAAAGCCAAACAAATTGTTGAAGAATTGTGGACCCAAAGGTTGGAAAAGTGGAGAGGAAGTGTTGGGGGGTACTCACTGCAAATTCTAGTGTACTACTGCTTTCACATATATATTTGCCCTAGTTTATGGATACATGTGAACATATGCTCTATCTCAGGGAACCTGTCTATATCTAGGTTTTGGGACTTTGTTAGGAAGTGAACCACCTGGGATGGAATCAGAGAATACTATGAAAGTAAAAGTCTCAACTCAGTGATGAAGCTGAAGGTTTGTCCTTCCACACGTGAAGTCTCTGGACACAGTCTGAAGTGAAGCATGCTGGGGTGGCAATCGTTGCATTGATTAGGTTGCAATCAGAAGAAGCAATATATTTGATAAGAATTGGGAGAAACATATGGAAAAGTGGGCCCTACACTAGAGTCCCAGGACGGGGAAGTTTAGGCTCTATAGTGGAGATATGAGGTTCCTGCTGTCTTAGGGTTCAAGAAGACAATGGATAGTTACTGTTATCATCACATTATTTCGTTGTTGGGTTAGCTTTGAAAAGTCCCTTTGTTAGACATACAATTAATTTCCCCCCTCATATTAATTAGTGATTTATATTACTACAATTTAATATACATAAACACCATTCCAACCACCAAAAGACTGTGTCCCATCCCACTCACCCACCCCCACCCCCAACCCCACCCCACTGCCAGCCCAGGAAGCCACATGTCCACCCTACAGCTCACCACAGGGTTTTTACTTTGATGCCCTACTTTCATTTTAGTCAGATCCTGCCTTTAGTTTCCCTTTCTGATCTTTCTCAACTTCTGTTAATGAGTGAGATCATCCCATACTCATCTTTATCTTCCTGACTTAGCTCACTTAACATAATTCCTTCTAGCTCTGACCAAGATGGGTCAGAGAAGTTGAGTTCATTCTTCTTAATAGCTGCATAGGATTCCATTGTGTATATATACCACAGCTTTCTCAGCCACTCATCTGTTGTTGGGCACCTGGGTTGCTTCCAGGTTTTAGCTATTATGAATTGTGCTGCTATGAACATAGGAGTACACACCTCTTTTTGGTTGGGTGTTATGGAGTCCTTGGGGTATATCCCCAGGAGAGGAATTACTGGGTCATATGGAAGGTCCATGTCTAACCTTGTGAGAGTTCTCCAGACTGATCTCCACAGAGGCTGGACCAATTTATATTCCCACCAGCAATGCAAAAGGGTTCCTCTGTCCCCACATCCTCTCCACCATTTGTTGATGCTGTCCTTTTTGATGCATGCCATTCTCACAGGGGTGAGGTGGTATCTCAATGTTGTCTTAATTTGCATTTCTCTAACAATCAGCGACCTGGAGCAGTTTTTCATATGTTTTCTAAAATTCGTTTGTGAAACCATCTGGTCCAGGAATTTTGTTGTTGGGAAGATTCTTAATAACAGTTTCAATTTCTTTGTCTGTGATTGGTGCATTTAGGCTTTGCAGTTCTTCTTGGTTCAGTTTTGGAAGGGCATATACTTCTAGGAATTCTTCCATTTTTTCCAGATTTTCTAGCTTGGTGGCGTATAGTTCTTCATAGAAGTTTCGCATGATTTTCTGGATTTCTGTGTTGTCAATTGTGATATCGCCTCTATCGCTTACAATTCTATGAATTTGAGTCTTCTCCCTATTTTGTTTAGTGAGTCTGTCTAGGGGTTTGTCAATTTTGTTTAATCTTTCAAAAAAACCAACATTTGGCTTCATTGATCTTCTGTATGGCTCTCTTATTTTCAATGTTTATTTCTGCTCTAATTTAGTGATTTCTGTCCTTATGGTTGCTTTAGGGTTCCTTTGTTCCTCTTCCTCTAAGTCCTTGAGGTGTGCAGTAAGGTCATTTATTTGAGCTTTTTCTTTTTGTTTAATATGTGATTGTATGGCTCTGAGTTTCCCTCTCAATACTGCTTTAGCTGTGTGCCAAATATTCTGATAGGTTGTGTCCATTTTTATTTGTTTCCAGGAATATTTGAATTTCTTGCTTGAGTGACTCTCTGACCCAGTGATTCTTAAGTAGTATGTTGTTTAGTTTCCAAATTCTGTGACTTTTAATAATTTTCTGTTTGTTGTTAAAAGTTAGCTTTACTCCACTATGGTCTGAGAATATACTTGGGATGATTTCAATGCTCTTGAATTTATTGATGCTGTCTTTGTTGCCTAACATGTGGTCTATACTTAAGTATGTGTTGTGTGGATTTGAAAAGAATGTGTATTCCAGTTTTGGGGGGTGAAGGGCTCTGAAGATGTCCAGGAGGTATAGTCTGACGATCTCTTCATTTAATTCTCTTGTTTCTTTGTTGATTCTCTGCTTTGTTGATCTAAGTGTGAGAGTGGGGTGTTAAAATCTCCCACTATTATTGTATTACTATTGATGTATTTTTTAAGTTCTTTCAGTAGGTGTTTGATGTATTTAGATGGTCCCTCATTGGGTGCATAGAGGTTAATAATTGTTAAGTATTCTTTGCTGATTGATACTCTAATCATTATGTAAGGTCCTTGCCTATTTTTTATTAATTTATTTAATTTAAAATCTATTGTGTCAGAGATGATAATGGCTGTTCCAGCATTTGTGTGTGTGTGTGGTCTATTAGCCTGTATGATAATTTTCCATCCTTTCACTTTAAGCCTGTGTTTATCTTGTTGTGTCTGATGGGATTCTTGCAAGCAGCATATGGTTGGATTATGTTTTCTCATCCATCCTCCCACTTTGTGCCTTTTGATGGGTGAGTTTAAGCCATTGACATTCATTGATATTATGGGTTTATTTTATTGTATTGCCATTGTTCAATGAATTTTTATTTGCTCTGATATATGGCAAGTATTATAGAGAAGTTCTTGTTTATAAGAGGTCTTTTAGAACCTCTTTCAGGGCCGGTTTGGTGATGGTTGCTTCCTTTAACTATTGTTTGTCTAAGAAGGTTTTGATCCCTCCATCTAGTCTGAATGAAAGTCTAGCTGGATATATTATCCTTAGTTGAAACCCTTTTTCATTAAGGGCTCGATAGATATCTTTCCATTCTCTTTTGGCTTTTAGAGTTTGAGTGGAGATGTCTGCTGATAGACTTGTGGGTTTTCCCCTGTATGTGCCTTTTTGTTTTTCTCTTGCAGCCTTTAGGATCCTTTCTTTATCCTTACTTCTTTTCATTGTGACTATGATGTGTCCTTAGGTCTGAGTTGATTCTGTTTGGAACTCTCTGGGTCTCTTGAATCTTGATGTCCTTTCTGTTATTCAGGTCTGGAAAGTTTTCTTCTATTATTTCCTCTAGAATGTTTCCTTCCCCTTCCTATCTTTCTTCCTCAGGCAGGCCAATTATATGAGTGTTAATTCTTTTGATATCATCCCTTATAGACTCTGTTGTTGTTTTTAGTGTCTCTCAATCTCTTTTTGAGCTCTTTCCCCTCTTTCTTAGTTTTCTCTAACTCATCCTCTGTCTGAATAATTATGTTTTCTGCTTCTGTTAATCTGCTTTCCCTTCCCTCTGCTTCTTTCCTCATTTCAGCTATATCAGCTTTCAGTTCTCTGATTGCCTCGAGATAGTCAGTATTTTCTTGGGGGTCTCAACTGTTGTTTCCCTAATACTGCCATGCCTTTCCTCCAAAGTTGTTTTCATTTCTGTGATTAATAAGTTTATTATTGCTTGCATACTTTTCTTATCTATGGTTACTTCTGGCTGATTTTTAGTTTCTTCTGGGCTCTTGTCTTCATTTATTTATTAGCAGTTTTATTTGCTCTTGATCTACCCATTTTTTTATTAATATGTTTCTTATTTTTATGTTCTGTTGTTCCTCAGTTGTTGTGTTTTGAGTACAAGCAACACTGTACTAAATACCTTTATGACAAATGCAATCACCAATCTCAGAAATTATAATAGTAACTGAAGCAAGGATTGAAGCAGTTTAAATCAAAACCAGTAGCCAAACAGTGTCTCCAGTCTGTGAAAAAATAGCAACCAATTCCAAGTGAAGAAGAAAGAGAAAGGAAAAAAGGGATAGCAAGAATAGACAATTATGCAAATCTACTATCCACTGTATATTCTAGGGGTAGAAAGAGGAGAAAGGGAAGTAGAGCAGAGATACACACATAAAGAGTCCACTCTGAGTCAGATTTCTTCCCCAAAATAATTCACAAATGAGTGTCAGTGAATTCAGAAAGCCGAAGACGGAGGAAGGAAGAAAGGAAGACAAGAAAGGAAAAAAAATAAAAGAAGAAAAACAAGGGAGAGAAAAGAAAACAAAAAGGTAAGAAAAAGAACTGCAATAAAGGAGCAGTGAAAGGAAAGTTTTTTAATTAATTAATTAATTTTTATTTTATTTTTTAATTAGCTAGGAGGAAGGAGAAGGGGAGAGTGGATAGAGGAGGTAGGAGTAGTGAAACAAGTTCCTCTTGAAATGGATAAGATGCCCAGTCCCCTAGCAATGGAAAATACACTAAGAGTTAATTCTGGTCAACCTAAAGGAGGTGGGGAAAGAAATACACCTTTATATAATATTAATAATAAAATAGAGCAGGGTAAAAAACCCTGTCCCAGATTGCCTCAAGCCACCTGAGCAGAGGCAGCTGATTATTAAGAAAGTAAAACAAACAACAACAACAACAACAAAACACCTCAGAGCAGCCTTTCCCTTTTGTAGATCCAATTGACCATTTAGAAAGAAAGAGGCCTGAGGGTTTCAGAAAGGAATAGACTTGGAATGGAACCCCTGTTGAGCTAGGAATCTTGGTAAAGAAAGAAGCTCAGCAGGGAAGCCTGCTAGGAGCAGCTTTCTGGCACCCAGGGTCTGGCTATGGGGGGGTGGGGACGCAGGGGTACTCTTTGGGAATAATAATAATAAAAAAATTCCTTTCTTTTTTCCTCTATAGTATAACCCAAACTGGGCTATATTCGCCCCCTTGGTGTCACAGCTAGGGCTCCAAATTCACTGTCCTGTTGCAGGCAAAAAATCCTACAGTTTCAAGCAGTTGACAGAAATCAGAGCAAAAGCTACTTCTCAGTCTGCCATCTTGGCTCTGCCCCTTCCTTATCTTGTCATTGTATGGATCTTGAAGAAACCATCTTAAGAGAAATAAACCGGAAAGAAAAGGATGAATATGAAATGATCACACTCATGGGAAGAACTTAAGAAGAAAGAACAGACTGTGGATATACAAAGTAAAACTTGGACTGGTTTGGTGCATTGGACCAAGGCAAGGACTCTGGGAGAAGGACATGGAGAGAGGAAAAGGAAAGGGGATTTCCAGGTCCTGGTATATGATGATGGAAAAGAACCTTAGTTGTTGGCAATAATATTTTGCAGACACCCATCATGGTGAGAAGGGAAATTGTACCATCCAGCCATTAACTTCTCAAAAACAAAAAATAACAAATAAAAGTATAGACAAGGCAAAAGTAAATAAATAAATACATAGATAAATAAAAGAAATTCATACAAGAAAGAAGTGGTACATGTGCAAGGACCAGGTTCGAGTTGTTGTTCCCCACCTCTAAGGGGTATGCTGAAAGAGTTGTGAAGTAGATCTTCAGGTGTCTCTCTTCACCTCTCCCTCTCTGTCTCCTAATTCCCCTCTCAATTTCTCTCTGTTATATCTTTAAAAAAGTAAAAAATAGTCACCAACAGAAGTGGTGGCTTCTTCATGCAGGCACCAAGATCCAGTGATAAACCTAGTGACAATATAATAAAAATTAATAAATAAAAACAATGGCACCTAGTCATGAATTTCAAATGGTATTAGATGCCCTTACTATGAATTCCCTTCTAATGTCCTGCTAACCAAAATTGTATTGGTCCTACTTCATCATAAAGAGGAGAGTGAGTTGGCTGTCATAGAAGCAGAAACCATGACGATGCATTTAGACTACCTTTAGTACTGAAATTTAGACTGAGATAAAAAAAAAAAAAGTACCATGAGAATGGGAGCACCAGAATTCTCTGAAATAGAGAAACAGGAACTGGAATCATCATAGATGTTGACATAGGAGTCTTTAGTATTTAATTTAAAAATTAAATGCCACAATAATCTAGAGACATAGGGCTTGACAAAAAAATAGAAAGCATCCCCAGTGTTTCTTAACTCATTTACTTTAATTCTTCTCTGTAGTCACAAAGGGAAAATAAATGCAATATATGAGTATAAGAAGATAGAAGACAAAATATCATTATTTGCCTACCTGGAACTAATGAGAAAATTCCAGAGGTTAAGCTTCAGAACATCAATGTTTTCTCCCATTAACAATAACCATTTTAGATGTGCAATTTTAAAAAGACATCTATAATCTATACATTGATCTATACATTACGATAAGAATAAGGTTTACTGTATTTAGAAAATAAGAATTTGAAATGCATTCCTACATTTGCATTTCAGATTATATATATATGTATAGGTATGCCCCATGTAAAATTGGAGACAGACTTATACTAACACAAAACACTGTTTGTCATAAATACAAATTTAACTGGGCATTCTGATTTTTACCTAGCTTGAATAAAACAGTAGTATAAAGTCAGTCCCCAGGTAGTAAAGTTTCTTAAAATCATCATCTCCAGTACTCAACCCTTGTTTTTACTATGCTTTTCTTTTTCACTTCAATATTGCATCTAGTTTATAGAATGTAGCTTTTCATAACTTAAATGAATAATAATACTATGTAGGGAATTTGCTTCACTATTTTTGCCCCAATGAAGCCTTTCGGTATCTGACTGTACTTCCTACATTCCCATTTCAAATAGCCAGAGATGACCAGCATCCTCCTCTTCTGAGAACCAACTGCTTGCTTACACAGCACTGGCTGCTGTGTCCCCAGCTTTCTGTGAAGTCCTACTGGGTCTCATGTCAGCAGCACATTCTGCTTTCCTATGCAGGCTTGAAGGACTCTCAAGGGAGCTAAGGACACACTTTGGAGAAACCTGCTACAGTGCATTAAATGCTGACCATGGCTCAGGATGAAGAAACAGTTGTTGAGCTGGAACCTTCCAGATTCTGAGTTTGCAGAGTTTCTCAAAAGGGCAGTTGTTGCTGATTGATGAGCCACATTTCCCTGAAGGGTGCCGTGTTCTTGGGAGGCAGCCATTTCAGTATTTCGAAGATTAAGTTATAACTGAACAATGTATGAGAAGTATAAAAAGTAATTTACCATTTTATAATTACTTTTAATTAACCATTTTATAATTACTTCCTCCAGGGTAATGCCTCTGGGTCTGATTCTGAAAACAATTATAGGCTAGAAATTTGCATACCAGTAATAGGCCTTAACATAAATGCCATAAATGCAGCTATTTTTTGGTACCTATTTGGCATATCATGAAATCACAAGTCTAGCTATATATTATTCACCCTCATCCTTCTTCCAAATTGGAAGTAAAAAATATGAAAAGGAGAATATCTTGTAAGATAAAATATTTAAAATAATTTCAGGGAGTCAGGCGCAGTGGATTAAGCACAGGTGGCGCTTTACGCCACGGTCCGGCTTAAGGATTCCAGTTGGAGACCCTGGCTCCCCACTTGCAGGGGAGTCGCTTCACAAGCGGTGAAGCAGATCTGCAGGTGTCTGTCTTTCTCTCCACCTCTATCTTCCCCTCCTCTCTCCATTTCTCTCTGTCCTATCCAACAACAACGACATCAATAATAACAATAATAACTATAACAAAATAACAAGGGCAGCAAAAGGGAATAAGTAATAAGTAAATAAATAAATACAAAAATATAAAAAATAATTTCAGATTTTTATTTTATGCCACCAGGGTTGTTGCTAGGGCTTGTTGCTGGCACTAAGAACCCACTTCTCCTGGTGTCTATTTTTTCTTGTTTATTTTTTTAAAGCTTAAATTCTACTTCTTTTACAAATGTACTCAATTTTATTTATTTATTATTAGTTATAGATAGACAGCAGGAACCTCACATCTCCACTATAGAGCCTCTACTTCCCCCAGTCCTGGAACCATTGGATAGGGCCCACTTTCCTGTATGCCTCTCCCAATCCATATCAAATAATATTGCATCTGCCGATCACAACCTAACCAACACGATGGCCACCTCAACATGCTTCATTCACTTTAGACTGTGTCCAGAGACTTCACTTGTGGAATGACAACCCTTCATTCAGCTTCATTACTTGGGTAAGACCTTTCCTTTCATAGTATACTCTAATTCCATCTCAGGTGGTTCACTTTCTAACAAAGTCCCAAAACCTAGATATACACCAGTTTCTGTGAGAGAGAGCATATGTTCACACGTATCCGTAAACTACTGAAAATATACCTGAAAGCAGAAGTAAGTCCCAAAACCTAGATATACACCAGTTTCTGTGAGAGAGAGCATATGTTCACACGTATCCGTAAACTACTGAAAATATACCTGAAAGCAGAAGTACACTAGAGTTTGCAGTGAGTACCCCCCTAACACTTCCTCTCCACTATTCCAAGCTTTGGGTCCATGATTGCTCAACAATTTGTTTGGCTTCGCATGTTAACTCTCTTTTCAGTCACCAGGTTCCAGATGTCATCAGGATGCCGGCCAGGCTTCCCTGGACTGAAGACCCCACCAATGTGTCTTGGAGCTCTGTTTCCCCAGAGACCCATCCTACTAGGGAAAGAGAGAGGCAGACTGGGAGTATGGACCGACCAGTCAACGCCCATGTTCAGCGGGGAAGCAATTACAGAAGCCAGACCTTCTACCTTCTGCAACCCACAATGACCCTGTGTCCATGCTCCCAGAGGGATAGAGAATGGAAAAGCTATCAGGGGAGGGGGTGGGATACGGAGATTGGGTGGTGGGAATTGTGTGGAATTGTACCCCTCCTACTCTATGGTTTTGTTAATTAATCCTTTCTTAAATTTAAAAAAAAAAGGGAAAAAAAATAAACTGAGAGTGGAGGGAGATAGGAAAACACATGGAGACACACGTGCAGCACTGCTTTAATACTTGTGAAGTTTTCTCCCCACAGGTGGCAACCAGGGGCTTGAACCTGAGTCTTTCTTTTTTCTTTTTTTTTTTTTTTACCAGAGCACTGCTCAGCTCTGGCTTATGGTGGTGCAGGGGATTAAACCTGGACTTTTGGAGCATCCAGCACAAGTGTCTCTTTGCATATCCATTATGCTATCTACCCCTGCCCAACCTGAGTCCTTTTGCATTGTGGTGTGTGAGCTTAACCAGATGTGCTGCTTCCTGCCTCCCCCTTTTTATCTTTCTAATTTTTTAAGATAGGACAAAGAGAAATTGAAAGAGAAGGGGGGAGAGAAAGATAGACAACTGAAGATCTGTTTCATGGCTCATGAAGTGTCTCCCTTGCTGGGGATGGGGGCGGTGACAGGGGTTTGAACAGAGCCTTTGTACATGGAACTATGTGCACTTTACTCAGTGTGCAACCACCCTGCCCCTAAAATTATTACAGATTATTTTATTCTATATTACCTTATTTATTCCAAAGATAATATTTATTAAAACAAAAATTCAAATGGTCTCTCCCATGCTTCGTTTAACTCTCTCTCTCTTTCTCTCTCATATATATAATATATATATTATATATATAATTTATTGAATAAAGATAGAGAGAAATTGAGAGGGAAAGGAGAGATTAAGAGGGTGAAAGACAGATAGACACCTGCAGTACTACTTCAGTGCTCATGAAGGCTTCTCCTTGTTGGTGGGGATTGAGGGCTTGAACCTAGGTTCTTAAACATTGTAACAAGTGTGCTCTACCATGGGTGCCACCACCTAGGCCTCTCTCCTTACTCTTCCATCCCATACCTGGGTTCCACAGACACCACTCTTACCCAGAGACACATTTTTCACTAATAGTAATAATAGTCAATGACACAAGATATATCAACCACATAAGGCATGATACTTTAAAATTTTCAGTAGGGGACTTCCAGAGGCATGACCATGGAATAGCAGCAGCTGTTTTTGCTCTCTCCAGTCAACCAAGAATAGCAAGAAGATCACCTCAGAACATAACAATACAGGATTAGGATTACTTCCGTAACCTACTAAGACACAAATGAGTGCAAACGTGGCTGATAAACAGAGAGGGGTTTAAGGAGACAATTCTTAACACTAACAGCCTATACCAACTCTGGAGAAGCTGGTACCAATCTTCAGTTTGTCAGTTGATGCACCACCACCAGTCTGAGTTTTACCAACAAAAAGGCTACGAAAGGAAGGAAGAGAAGATCACAGAAAAATACCTATGAATAAACCTAACCAAAGAAGTGAAAGATTTATATGCCAAAAATTAATAGTCACTATTCAAGGAAATAGAAAAAGATGCAAAGAAGTGGAAAGATGTTCCCTGTTCATGGGTTGGAAGAATTAACATCATCAAAATGAATATACTACTCAGAGAGAGCCCCATACAAATTTAATGCAATCCCCATAAAGATCCCAACAAATTTTTTAGGAGAATAGAACAAAAGCTACAAATATTGAACTGGCACCAGAAAATACCTCAAATTGCCAAAATTATCTTTAAGAAGAAAGAACAGAACTGGAGAAGTGAAGGCATCACACTCACAGATAATAAACTGTATTATAGGAACATCATAATAAAAATTGCTTGGCATTGGAACATAAGTAGACATACTGACCAGTGGAATGAAATTGATTGCCTAGAATTCACCCCCCATACCTTTGGACTTTTAATCTTTGACAAGGGTTCCCAGACCATTAAGTGGAGAAATCAGAGTCTCTTCAACAAATAGTCTTGGAAAAATTGGGTTGAAGCATGCAGAAGAATGAAACTGAACCACTATATTTCACCAAATACAAAAAGAAATTCCAGATGTGTCAAGGACTTGGATGTTAGTCCAGAAACTATCAAATACTTAGAGGGAAATATTGGCAAAGCTCTTTTCCATTTAAGATTTAAAGACATCTTCAATGATACAAATCCAATTACAAAGTAGAATAAAACAAAAATGAGTGAATGGGACTACACCAAATTAAAAGTCTCCTGCAAAGGAAACCACTATGCAAAGAGACCCCTTACAGAATGGGGGAAGAACTATATATGCAATACATCAGAAAAGAGGCAAATAACCAAAATATATAAAGAGCTCACCAAACTCAGCAACTAGAAAACTAATGACACCATCCAAAAATGGGGAGAGGATATGAACAGAATAATAACCAAAGTAAAGAGCCATAAGGCCCACAGACATGAAAAAATGCTCCAAGTCATTGATTGTCAGAGAAATGCAAATAAAGACAACACTGAGATAATCACTTTACTGCTGTGAGAATGCCATGTATCAGAAAGAAATCAACAGTCAAAAAAAAATGCTGGACAGTTTGTGGGGACAAATGTACACTCCTATACTGCTGGTAGGAATGTAAATTGATCTAAGCCCTTTGCATAGCAGTCTGGAGAACTTTCAGAAGGGTAGTGGTGGACCTACCCTATGACCCTGCAGTTCCTGTCCTGGGGATCTATCTTAAGGAACCAAAAACACCCATCCAAAAAGATTGTATATACCTATGTCCATAGCAGCACAGTTTGTAATAGCCAAAACCTGGAAGCTACCCAGCTGCCCAACAACAGATGAGTGGCTGAGCAAGTTGTGGTCTATATACACAATGGAATACTACTGTTAAAAAATGGTGATTTCACTGTTTTCATCACATCTTGGATAGAGCTTGAAGAAGTCATGTTAAGTGAGATAAGTCAGGAAGATAAGGATGAATATGGGAAGATCTCACTCATAGAAGTTGAAAAAATACTGCCATGATGCCAACCTGCCTTTCCTGGGCAGATAACATCACCAATGTGCTCTGCAATCCCACCTCCTCAGAGCCCTAACACACTACAGAAACATAGAGTCAGGCTTGGTTTATGGATAGACCTGTCAATGCTCATATCCAGCAGAGAAGCAATTACAGAAGCCAGACCTCTGATCTTCTATGTCCCATAGACATCTTTGGTCCATATTCCTAGACGGATAAAGAATGGGGAAGATTCCAGTGTAGGAGACAAGATATAGCCTGCTGGTGATGGGAGTTGTGTGATATGTGCCCCTTTTATCCCACAGTCCTGACTATCAGTATTACATCACTAGTAATAAAGAAAAGAAAAGAAAAGAAAAGAAAAGAAAAGAAAAGAAACTGAAAAAATAAGAAAACAGAAAGCAGAACTTGGAGTGGATTTGGTTTATTGAATCAAAGTAAAGGACTCTGCGGTTAGAGTGGGAATATTCATGTCCTGGAACATGACACAGGAGCACTCGGGAGGACTTGGGGTTGAACCGTTATGTGGAAAACTGAGAAATGTTGTACATGTATAAACTACTATATTTTACTATTGACTGTATACCACTAAGCCCCCCAATAAAGAAAAAAAAAACTTTCCGTAAAGCAGAATATGGAGTGCAGTTGGTATATTGTACCAAAGTAAGGGACTCTGGGGTGAAGGGGAGAGCTTTCAGTCCTGGAACATGATGGCAGAGGAGGACCTAAGTGGGGGGTTAAAGTGTTATTTGGAAATGTACCAACTGCTGCATTTTACTTTTGACTGTAAACCATTAATCCCGTCAATAAAAAATACAAAAAATTATATACTTAGCCTTTTATATAACTAATGATTAATGTCACACTATTGTCAACTAGATCAATAATACTGTTTAAAAAACAGATTTTTAAATATAAAGATAAAAATCACTAGGATCACACAATGATTCCTAGTGAAGTCCATCTAAAGGAGAAAAGAATAAGCAGTAGAATGCCTTTAATTGCTTTGAGTTTAACTTCCTCTTTCACATTAGCTTTAGCATGGATTATGATGCTGCAATACTTACTTTCACACATGCTTTAAAGAAGTTAAATGAAGGTGGGTGGTATCAGCTCAGTGGGTTAAGCGCACATGGGGCAAAACACAAGGACCAGCATAAGGCTCCTGGTTTGAGCCCCCACCTTCTCACCTGTGGTGGGGGAGGGGTCGCTTCACAAGTGGTGAAGCAGGTCTAAAGGTGTCTTTCTCTCACCCTCTCTGTCTTCCCCTCCTCTCTCAATTTCTCTCTGTCCTAACCAACAATGACAGCAATAACAACAATAACAACAACAATGATAAACAACAAAGGCAACAAAAGGAGGAAAAATAGCCTCCAGGAGCAGAGGATTTGTAGTGCAGGCACTGAGCCCTAGTGGTAACCATGGAGAGAAAAAAGAAGAAGGAGGAGAAGGAGGAGATGGAGAAGAAAAGAAGAAGAAGAAGAGGAGGAGGAGGAGGAAGAGGAAGTTAAATGAAGAGTGCCTGACCTTTGTCTGCATTTGCTAGTCATCAACCAACATGTAATGGTTCCTAGGAAGAGACTAATGAGAAAATATTAATAACTATGAGGAATTTACTGTTGTCTATTATCCAGACACTGACATGTCAGACCTAACCTAAAGTAAAAATAAATACAAGAGGAAAAGAGCCAGTAGTTCTGGTCAAGCAAGCCTAACCTTTGAGGTATACTCCATAGGCTAATCCTCATCTCTTTGCACTATGTTCTCAGCTAGTGTGGATAATGGGAGATTTATTAGCTACAAATGCCTACTCTCTTTAACTTATTCTCAAGGCCTTTTATCATTATGTTGCTTAATCTCCTTACAAATTCTTCTGCATGAAAGCAAATTTTTAATTCTCATTCTTAACAACAAAAGATGCCTTACTTTTTTGTGATTTCCTTATTTTTGTTACAAGCTCAGAGCTCAACATTATTGTTAGTTAACAGAAATCTCTTAAATTGAAATACCATCTTATCTTCTCTTTTTTTATTTTGAATGTAATCTTTTAGTTCTCTTGATAGGTATTTATCTCTCACCATATCTGCACTAGAAGAGACCCTTTTCAAGAATAAACAGGTGAAATAGCTTAAGCCCAATCTTAAATATATATATATTTCATTTGACAGTTCATGCCTTTACAATATTGTCCAAGAACCTGTAAACCACTGGGATAAACTGTGGTACACTTGTTGCCTTCTTATGTTGCTCATGGAAATCTTTTTACCAAGCATAACCTTAAATCACATCTTTCATTTATCCTTCCCATATCTTTTCAAGCTCAACATTTATCTCCTCTCAGACACTAAGTCTTTACTGACTATTCCAGCACCTACTGATTTTCTGAATACTAAAGCTCTTAACACAGATCTGCTATCTTCTCTGATATTTTTTCTTTGAAATCAGTGTTAATTCTTAACTTTTTAGAGAGCTAAGATCCAAGAGATCAATATCTAAGTTACTGCATATAAAAAGTGGCTTGAGATTTTGTTGTTGTTGTTGCTGCTGTATTTAGTTAGCAACTGTTTGTCATTTTAAAATATACAACCTTCTCCAAGCAAAAAAAAAAAAAAAAAAACATTATCACTTAGATTAACTACACAGGAATAATTCTATCCAATGATATCTGAAGTTTTTTAGACTCTGTTTTCTTAGTATATTTACCTGTTTAGGTCAGTACTGTTATCATTCTCAGACTATTAGAGGAAATATTGTATTCATATTTATTAGCAATCTTTTTATTGGTCTCTTTCAAGAACCCACGATAGACTAACTAGAGCAGAGACTACGAAAAAAGATACACAATTTTCTCTGAATGTAGCAAGTGACTGCAAAATCATTTTGAAGCTAATCTACAAGAGAAAGAGAACTCAAAAACAACTTATGGAATTCTATTTTTATTCTTTCCCCCTTCTACATTTTTCCTTTTTTTTAATAGTGAATTTTAGAAGATTTACTGATCTCTAACCTATGACTTGTGATATTGACTCACTGTCACAAAAGAATGTCAACAGTACGCTGGGGGTGGGGTGGGAAACAGCCACATTAAAGATAGAAATCTAGTAGGCATAACATAGATGTTGATTACAAAGTAAAGCTGAAATCATGGAGTAAGCAACATAAGTGAAAGACATTTTAAAGGCCCAAGGTCAACTAAGGTAATATAAATATCAAACCACAGAAGTAATACTAATAAAACTAAAAGCAAATCATAGTAGCAGGGAAAGAAAAGGGGGGAGAGGCAGTTAAAATTTTAAAAGGAAAGAAAATATGAAAAGTCATCGCACAACAAAATGGTCTTTTCAGTTTGCCAATGTGATGATCTGGAAACCAACTTTTTAAAAATAATAAATGCATGGCCTTAAATATGATTGTATGCAGAAATCATTTTCCAAAGTTAAAAATCAAGTTGAAATGTAGAAAGTTCTGACAAAGGTAGGGGAATGAGTTCTCTATGTAAACTCAAGAGATTCTAATTTCCTGCAGGCTAGATCATCCAAGTCCAAAGGGTTTTTTCCCCTTATGGGTTTTCATTTATGCTGTGAATTCAAATCTTCTGAAAAGTTTTCTCATTTGGGCTGTAGTCTCTCCCAGGCAGTTGAAAACAAAGTGTATCTGGTCCTGTTAAGCTGATATCATAATGGAAAACTGGAAAAATAAACATTAATGGTTTGACTTTTAGAAATTACCTACTCTGAAATTTCCATTTTCATTGGTCTGATTTACCATGGTTTGTATTTATATTTTCCTTATGAAAGTGACATGTGCTTAGTTTAAAAAAAAAATCTAGAAATTTTGGGGCTAAGTGATGCCTTACCCAGTTCAGGGCACATGCTACAATGTGCAAGGACTTGGGTTCATCCCCAAGTCCTATCCCCACCTGCATGGGACAAGCATCCTAAGTAATGAAGCAGGGCTGCAGTTGTCTCTCTGTTTCCCTCTCTACCTTCCTCTTCCTCTCAGTTCTTGGCTGTCTCTATCTAATAAATAAAGATGATATTTTTAATCTAGGAATTTATAAATATGAAAAAGTAATATGTAATCCCATGTCCCATGGGAAAACAAAGTATTATATCATAAATACTTACTGAATATTTTTATTTGCAACACAACACAAAGAAAATGAGCATATGGATAGCATGTTATTTTTTATTTTGAAAATAATCAAACAAACAAATAAAAAAATGGGCCAGGCGATGGTGCACCTGGTTAAACATACATACAACCAAACACAAGGACTAGCACAAAGATCCAGGTTCAAGCCCCCAGTTCCCACCTGCGGGGGGGGGGGGTGTTGCTTCACAAGTAGTGAAGCAGGTCTGCAGGTTTCTTTCTCTCCCCTCTCAATTTTTTTCTGTCCTATCCTGTAAAATGGGAACACATGATTGCCAGGAGCAGTGAGTTTGTAGTGCTGATACTGAGTCCCTGCAATAACTCTGAAGGCAAAAAGAAAAAATAGAAAGAAAAGGAAGGAAGGAATGAAAAAAAGTGAGAAGAAAAGGAAACAATATTGTGTATATCATTAAGTACTGATAGTGGTGGGCAACAGCGCTTCAACAGCGCTTCACTGACACCATCGAGTACTTATTTTATTCTCTTGAAACCTGAAGTTATAGTACGTCGCAAGAAAAAGAGGAAATAAGTTTACAGATGGAATTAAGATTGTTAAAAGGTAGATTTTGAGATTGGGAAATTATTCAGGAATATTCAGGAAGATCTAATTTAATCAGTGTTTTTCTGCAAAAAGAAGAAGGCAGAAAAGAGATATCAAAAAGAGCAGCAAGAGGTAAACTAGATCTACAGTTGCAAACACTAAAAATGGAGGAAGGATGGTCACATGTCAAGGAATATAAATTAGTCTCGGGAAGTGGCAAAGTGGATAAAGCCTTGGATTTGTGGGCATAGTGTCACCAGAATTCTGTGTGTCTGAGTGATGTTCTGGTTCTCCCTCCCTCTCTTCTACTTTCACTTATTAAAACATAAATTCTTTAAAAAAAATTAACACTTTTAAAAAGGCAAAGGAACAGATTCTTCCTTAAGATTCCCCAAAATAAAACATAGTCCTGCTGACACAATGATTTTATCCTAGAAGATTTGTTATTGCATATCTAACCTTCAGAATACAAAGTTGTTAATTTATACTGTTTAAAGGATTACATGTGTGTTAACATTTTACAACAGCAAAAGGAAACTAACACAGTTTAATTGCTCAGATACATGATTGCTCAAATAATTTTTATATCATGTATTATTTAACTATGTGATAAATCAAAAGGTTATATAACCAATCCAGTGTTTAAGAAACTTTTTTTGCTAAAGGGTTAAATAGTAGTATTTTTGTTTTTATTTTGTTTGCTTTATTCTCTCTGTTGTAAGTACTCAACACCACAACTGTAATCTTAAAAGTAGTCATAGACATTGTGAAAACAAATGGATTTCTCTGTGTTCCCATAAATTTATTTTAAAAAACAGGCTATAATTTGCCAATTCTTGAAACAACTCACTATTGATAACTACTTATTCTCAAGCTAGCAAGTTGCTTTAATAATGTTCTGATTACACATAACAAGCACAACCAGAATAAAATAGTATTTCTCATTCTGACATATTTTCTTAAGTATTCTGATCTTTAAAGTTGGTTTTAAAATTCAGAACAAATTGAAAACATTTATTTCTAGTGTTTTCAAATGCAAAAGTTTGAATATGAAATGTCAGATATTGGATTCTTTCCATGCCAATTACAGTTCCTTTCTTAAATATAAGAAAATGGAACTTTAATGCAAGAAAATAAATTTCTCAAATTTTTCTCAACTTTTTCAATTTTTCTAAGCAAAGATAACAAAAATGCAATGATCTATACAGATACTTTCACTTAAACATGAATTTTATATTTTTCAATACGACTGATATGAGGCAGGACAGGAGAGACTGAATTAAGGACATATATTCAAAAGTAAAAAAAAATGCCCTTCCCCATTGCACACAGGGCCCCAAATCAGGTCAGGTGTCAATGGTAAAATATAGTAGACTACGACTTTTCCATTGTCAAAAAGTATAGTTACAGTCTTGAAAAATTTCAGGATTTGCAAAACAAAAAAATAATAATAATAATTGTAACTCCAAATTAATCCTAAATAGTAAGGGTATAGAAATAAACTGAAGCAGAGGTTGGGGATATATACTTACTTTCATATGTGTGTGTGTGTGTGTGTGTGTGTGTGCAAGTAAGCAATTCTGTGAATACATTTCTTATGAAACCTACAGGAAATGTAGAAGTGCTGATTAGTGGGTTTGACAAATGTGTCTCATATTTCTTCCAAAGTAGAGCTGGCATCTTAGAGTCTCGTGGATGCTCATATCCTGACTAATTTACTGACCCAACTGTGGGAAAGTTGCAGGTGGCAGAATCAGAGCAACGGATATTTTATTATTTGCATCCATGATTTCCCAAAGAAGAGTTCAACAGACTCACTTTGTGCTATGAAAGCACATATTTCATTTAAGCTGCTGGAAATTCATCACCCTGCATTTTCAATGAGTGTTTCCTTGTTCTTGGTGCTGATTAAATCAGAGTGCATTTTGTGCTTTTCACTAGTGATTTCCTATTTTGTGTATAGACACTCTAATTTTGTCTTTTCCTTCTACTCTCCATTCCAAATAGTCTCTAAAACTTTGATAACTAAAGTTAGAAAGAAAAAAAAATTGAAAGTTATGAAACTCTCCACACCCTTTAGGGCCACTAGATATATAAAAAATAACACAGGACAGATTTACCAGGAGAGAAAATATATGTTCTCAGGTTATTTCAGGGTGTCTTAACAATGAAAAGTGAATGAGCAAAAAAAAAAAAAAAATCTGACATTCAAGCATTGGCTACTCATTGATATAATACTGGTAAAAGCATGCATTTTCAAAAAAGAAGAAACAATTTTAAGATGAACCCTGTGGACAAGTATAAGTCTTGATATTTTCACTGAAGGCAGAAATTGAGTCTATGACACATGATTGGGCCCACACATTCACTAGGATCCTACATGAAGACAAGGATGAGAGCAATATGCTTCCATGCAAAATACAAGCTTTAAATCTCTCCTGCAAACTCTTGTTGACAGAAGTTAACCCTCTACCCTTAGCTGTTAGTGGATATTGACTAACTCTCTGAAAATAAAAATTTGCAGCCAATATTATAGATGAATTTATTCTGACTATCCAGTGAAGAGACCACAAACCAAATCACTATCACACAAACAGCTCACAGTTGGGAACAAGTAGGGTGTTGGAAAAGTTTTGACATATTCTATTGTTTTTCTATGTGACAATACATCATGACATTTTTAACAACACAATTTATTGAAAATGGATTCACACCAACATAGAATTGTCTCTAAACTAAGGTTTACATAGTCTAGAGAAATTTAAAAAACTAATTGTCTCTAAACTAAGGTTTACGTAGTCTAGAAAAAAATTAAAAAAAATAAAATCTTATGATTTTATTCAGGGATATACATCAGTGATAGACTACATATTACTTGGGTGATGCTCTAATTTTTATCTATCATACCAAAAATAAATAAATTCATAAAGAAACAAATTCTGTAAAAACAAGAGCCATGTAAAATTAGCATACATACAAAACTTGTGAGGAAAATTTAGTATCAAAAAGACTTTACAGAGCTCAAAAAAATAGAAAACTCAATCAAATGAATTAAATCTGCAGATAATCTTCATTTTTAAGTTATATCAATTAAAAGTCAGCTTTTAAAAGCACACTCATATTTTTAGTATAGCTTCTAATATATTATTATTATTATTTAATGTAGTGCTGGGTCTTGGACTCAGTAGTCTTTGTTTTCCCAGGTCAGATTTCTCATTCTTCTTCTTTAGAAAGAGTAGTGGAAAGGGAAAACAGATAGAATAGAGAGACACTACAGGTCTTCTCTACCATCCATGAAGGTATAGGTGCTACCCATGGCACTCTTATGGCTCCAACCCAGAGCTCCAAGCCAGACCTACAAGCATCAAAAGATGTAGGTGATTTATTTCCTGGACCATTTAATTTGTCTATTATATATGTAAATATGTGGGTGTATGAATTGTTTAGTTGTTTCTACAAATGTGGAAATTTTTCTTCTTTTAGTTTGTAGGGTTTTTTTTTTTTTCTTTTCCTTTTCTTCAGAAATAGAGGAGAGATGCCACAGTACTAGGACTTCCTTTGCAGCTAACATGTGCTGGCTTTTGAATCGTCAATACCAGTTTACATACATGGCAAGGCAAACTATTTACCCAATGATCTCATTCTCTGAGCCCTTTTAGATAATTAACAACAGATGTTTATATTTGTTTTGATGCCTTCCTTATAACACTCAAATGTTGATGTGTAAGATTGTTTTCTCTTGTCTATGCAATTCCTTAATAGCTTATTTTTATTCTGTTACTTGCTTATATTGCATTCTGAGATAGGCTTTCCTTAAATATCTTGATTTCATGTTCTATAGCAATTTTTTATTTTTAATTTTTCATATATGGATTTCATGGTACCATTGCTTTTTAACTTGTCTTAATCCACTTTTTCTCACCAGTTGCCATTTCATATTCTGTTCTCTCTCAAACTATTGCCATTTTTCTCTCTAGAGAGTCTTCATATGGTTTTTCATTGCTATTTTAAGATGTGTTCTTCACTTGCATTTTATTGACCTTTTCAGACAGTATCAGAAAATTTTGTTCTGAGCTTGTAATTGGTATTTCTCAGAAGAGTAGCTTGTCTCTGTAAGATTTGTCATATTATAATTTATATTTCTTATCCATACTTTATTTTCTTTTTTAAATACACTCATTTTGTATATTTTTATTAATCTAATTTTTCTTATCACCAATATGAAAAGAATAAATATTTGTCAATAGCAAAGAATATATAATGTCCTTAACTTTAAAGGTTATTTAGCTATGTTAGCTTCAATCTCTTGTATGTAGAGTCATATTATCTTTCTCTATTTCAGAATGGTATCATACTTAGCTTTGCTGTATTATCTTACCTTTAACTCTTCACTATCTGGCTAAGCCTCGCTGGACAGTTACCAGCAAAATAACTTTCCTGGAATGTGCACCTGTGTTGGGCAAATTGCCATCCACTTCACTGGAGAAGCCTTAGTGCTATTGTGTCTTCTATTTCCTGTCACTATATCTCTGTCTCAATCTCTCTCCTGTCTAAAAGAGTCATCCTAATGTATTAAAGTTTAGGTGATGACAAAAAAATATCTTTGTAGATAAATTACAGAAATTATTACTATTATTATTATTATATTATTTTTAAAGGTTTTAAATTGATCATTCTAACTTGAGAGTTTTCCATGTGGGTATTTTATCCTGCAGAAAAAGTAAGTTTAAAAAAACATCTAGAAGACAGGATGGTACAAAACCCCAGAACTACTTTTGCTATTATTCCTTTATAGATCAAATAGTTGACAGAAAGGAATATAGTGTATCTAATACTATCCAGTACGAAGCCAAGGAAATAAATACTGGAAGAGAAAGACAAAAACAGAAGATGGTATGTGAAATTTCAAATTATTCCTAAGAAAAGGGATACAAAAGGAATAAATGATAGATATATATTTTTAATACTAAAGCATAAGTAAGGTTTTCAATTGCTCCATCTAGCAATTAAATTTAATTAATAATATGTGATTTTTATTCAGAAGGATGAAATATTATACATACTAAATTCCTCTAACAGAATTTTACATGAATGCAGAAGGAATAACAAAGATCCTCAGTTCCACAGATATGTACTAGACTTTAACCCAATTTAGCAGAAACTGTTCTCTGCAGATAAAGACTGAAAGAGAGCCTGAGTTAGCTAAGGGCAGAGACTAGTCATTGTCAGAAAAACAAAAGAAAGAAAGAAAAGGAGGGGGAACTAAGCACACACACACACACACACACACGCACGCACGCACGCACACACACATTAACTTCTGTTATTCTTTTGTCAACTGACAAATCTTTTCAGACAACAGTATGGCCATTTATTCTCTAGGAGAACTTGATTAACATAAAAGGAAGTACCTAACATACTGACATTAAAGATGGCTATTTTTAAAATTACTTGATGGTGGACAAGGTTTAATGATCAGATAAGGATGCACATACTGCTTATTTAGTGCTGTAGTATTAAATATGAAAAGGCTGCCACTGATTATTCGAAAGGAATGGTGATGAAATTAAAAACTCAGTCTTCCCCTACCTACATCTATGGCCATTTAATTTCTGAAATGGGCCCAAACGATTAAATGGAGAAAGGAGGGTATTTTCAACAAATGGTGTTGGGAAATTTGAGGTGAAAGATGCAGAAGAATGAGACTGAATCACTACATTTTACCACACATAAAAATAAACTTCAGATGGATCAAGGACTTGGTCATTAGACCAGAAACTATCAAATACTTACAGGAAACGTCGGCAGCACTTCTTCAATCCAAATTTTATAGGTATCTTCAGTGATACAAATTGAGTTGCAAGAAAGACAAAATAAAAAATAAACCCATGGGGCTGCATCAAATCAAAAAGCCTCTATACAGAAAAAGAAACCACCACTTAAAGAGACATTTCTTACAGAATGAGAGAAAATCTTTACATGCCATACATTAGACAAAAAACTCAGCAACAAAAAAACAAATGACCTCATCCAAAAATGGGAAGAAGATATGGACAGAATATTTATCAAAGAAGAGAGCCAACAGGCCCACAGACTTATCATAAACAAAACAAAGAAACAGAAAAAGACTCCAAGTCATTGATGTCAGAGAAATACAAATAAAAGCAATAATGAGATACCACTTCACCCCTGTGAGAATGTCATACATCAGAAAGGATAATACTAACAAATGCTGGAGAGGATGTGGGAGCAAAAGAAGCCTCATTGTGATGTTGGTGGGAATGTAAATTGGTCCAAACACAATGGAAAGTTGTCTGGAGAACTCTCAGGAGTCTAGAAATAGACTTACCCTAATGACCCAGAAATTCCTCTCCAGGGAATATATCTTAAGGAACCAAATACACCAAACCAAATATATATATATATATATATTCATAGCAACATGATTTGTATTAGCCAAACCTGGAAACAACCTAGGTGCTCAACAACAGATGAGTAGCTGAGAAAGAATTGGTATATATATTCCTTAGCTATTAAGAAATATGAGTTCACCATCTTCACCTCATCTCACACAGAAGTTAAAGGAATAATGTTAAGTGAGATAAGTCTGAAATAGAAAGATGATTATGAGATGACCCCATTCATAGACAGAAGCTGAGAAATAAGAACAAAAATATATATAGTATTTGGACTGGGTTTGGTATATTGCACCCATGTAAAGGACTCTAGGGGAAGGAGGATTTTCAGGTTCACCTTATGGGGTTTGGGGTGGAGACTAGTCCTTGGGCAGTAGGAACAGTGTGAAACTGTGATCTTATTAACTTATAGTCTTATAAATCACTACTCATTCAACATGCCATTGGAAAAATACATCAAACATTTCCAGCTCTATAACTAACTGCCCACATTTTAATCTGAGTTTATATTTCTTTACTCCAAGCATTTAATATATCAAATTTGTGACAAGATTAAATTCAGACTTTGGATTTAAATTGTTTAAGCAGCATGTAATATTTTTATATTGTTATTATTTTTAAATTTTTTATTTATAAAAAGGAAACACAAGAAACATAGGATAAGAGTGGTACAACTGCACATGATTTCCACCTCCAGAACTCTGTATCCCATCCCATGCCCTCCCCTGATAGCTTTCCTATTCTTTATCCCTCTGGGAGTATGGGCTCAGGGTCATTATGGGGTGCAGAAGGTGGGAGGTCTGACTTCTGCAATTGCTTTCCCCTGAACATTGGCGTTGACAGGTGGATCCATACTCCCAGCCTGTCTCTTTTTTCCTAGTGGGGTAGGGTTCTGGGGAAGCAAGGCTCCAGGACATACTGGTGGGGTTATCTGTCCAGGGAAGTCCAGTTGGCATCATGTTAGCTTCTGGAACCTGGTAGCTAAAAAAAGAGTTAAGATATAGAGTCAAACAAATTGTTGACTAATCATGAACCTAAAGACTGGAATAGTTCCATCTGAGGAAGATGGGTCCTGAAATTGGGGCAGTTTGGAACGTTCCTACTTCTGACCACAGATTGTTAGCTCAAATCTATAGGGATGCAGAGGTCACATAGGCTTCTAAGCTAAATATGGGCCCCAGATCAGATAAAATTGATGAGATTTACAGTCAACAATATCTGTACACCTTTCCCATATTTGGGAGCTACTCTTTTCCCTGATCCAGCTTTCTGATCCTTTTTCCAGCCATGACATTATCTCCCCAGACAATAACTTGGATCCACTCAGGAAAAAAAAAAAAAAAACTAGTATAGTCATAGGCTCTTTGGAATATAATTAAAATAGACCTGCTAACTATTTACAAAACAGAGACCCCACAATTCTTCATATGAACTATTATTTTTTAATACTAAGTTGCCTACAACCTTAGACCAGATAGATCAGGATCACTTGGTCCTGTCAGTATCTAAAATATTGTTATTAGCAGATATAATTAGGTGACATAAAGCATGGTGAGGTCAAGTATAGTAAGGTAAATTCCAACGATGAGATTTTCAAAGAAAAACAAGGTCCAAATTAACTTGGTTATAATAATAATTATCATTGATTGCCTTTTTTAAACCCAAGACTATAAGGCACTTTCCCCATTGTCTTTAAAATCCATATATCTCTCAGTCCTGGGACCTCTGGAACTTTGCTTGTATTTGTTGATGCCTATCCTCTCCTCCACTTACTCTGTTATCCTGCCTCTGCTGACCCCAACTAAATCAGTGCAACCAGTGCCACAGTGCTACGTTATGCTGCCACTGCCTTTTTGCTTCAGATTGTATCCAAGATGCCAAGACTAAGATGTCAACTTCCCAATCGTCCAACCCAAATAATTTTGTTAATTCTTTCATAACACATGGGACTTCCTAGTTCCACTTCATATGACACTTTCTCTAGCAAGTTACAGATCTTAGATATAGGCTACCATGGGTACTGGGTACATGTATACACATATCCATAAGTTAAGGGCAACTATATGCCTCAAAATAATAGTCATTAGTAGTTCTCAGTGATTAGATTTAGAAATATTTACCTCAGCAATCTAGTAGAAAGACTTAAAGAAGTTACCATAAATTTTCTTTTTTATTTTTTTGTATTATGTAATTTTATTTATTGGATAGAGACAGCTAGAAATTCAGAGGAAAGGGGGTTATAGAGAGGAAGTGAGGCAGAGAGACACCTGCAACCGTGCTTCACCACTCACAAAGCTTTCACAATGTAGGTGGGGACCAGAGGCTCAAACCTGAGTCCTTGTACATTGTAACATGCATGATCCCAGCTGTGAGCATGTTATATTCTTACCTTTGGGTTCCTGTTTATTAAACAATTTGTTCTCCTTTTTATCTTACTGCCTTTCAGCCACCAAGTTGCAGATGCTACTATGACTCCCTCCTGTCTTGCATGGGCAGATTACTTCACCAATGTGCCCTGGAACCTCACCTCTTCAGAGCCCTACCCTCCTAGGGAAAGATAGAAACAGGTTGAGAGGGTATGGATCAATGTACCAATACTCATGTTCAATGGAGAAGCAATTGCAAAAGCCAGACCTCCCACCTTCTGCACCCCAATAAAGAATTTTGCTCCTAACTCCCAGAGGAGCAAAGGTTAGGGGAATATGACCTGAGGGCTCTGAACCCCAATTCCATCAGGACCAGGAGAGAGAACAGAAAAAAAAATAATAAAAGAAATTAAGGACACTCAGAAATAGTAGTGTGGCTAAGAAAGGAAGAGAAGGTAGTACTATAGGGGAAATATGGGCAAATATTTATAAATATAGATAGTTATAGAAATAATAATCAACCCATATATGTGATCCTGGGAGACCTAATGCAGTTTCCAATGGAGGGAATGGGGACACAGAATTCTAGTGATGGGAAAGGTGTAGAATTATACCCCTGTAATTTATAAATTTGTAAATCATTTTTAAATTACTAATAATTTTTAAAACTCTATCTAGAAAATATAATCTTAGAGAAACAATATTAGTATTGAAAGAAATTGTTCTCCAAAATAAAGCCACATCCATAAATTAAGAGGCTAAATTCAAAGTCATATAGACTAGTGGCAGATTTGAAGTTGATAAGAATTTTGAGCTTTAGTTTTTTAAAAGCTTCACCTTGTATAAAATTCTTGCGGGAGTTTTCTTAAAATAATTTTTTCTGGATGTTTCCCCATTTTCCAACTCAGTATGTTGGAATAGGCCAATGAATTTTCATCCCTCAAGAACTTTCTAGGTGATATTGATAATGAAATTAGTCCAGGAAGCATAGATTGAAAGGCAGCAGTCTGGACTACTTGAAAGTATAGATTGAAAGGCAGCAGTCTGGGATTGGGAAATATAAAATATTTCATAGTTACCCTTAAAGGTCTCAGGTTCAACCCCTGGCACCACCAAAAAACATAGATGAATAGTGCCCTGGAAAATAACTGAAAAGACAAACAAAACAAAACTGTCATCTAGAGTCACTTCAAGCATCTTTCTCCATCCAACTATTGTCAAAAAAAGTATCATAAGAAAATCACTGGATGAGTGTGTATGAGTGATCTATCCAAATAACTAAAATGAAAGCAAGACAAAAGTATTTTTCCAATACTATGTGCATATAAAAGTGCATACTTCTATTTGTTTGATAAGAATATAGAAAGGGATTCATAGTAATGCTGACTCTACAACAGTATCACATAATTAGGAATAAAAAAAAATGGCTGATGTGATTCTGGAATGTGGAGAACTTCCTCCTAGAGGGTTTTGGGTGTGATAGAAGAACATCAACAAAGCAGAATGGAATATACCTGGGTAAATTCTATTAAACCACAGACTTGAAACAAGATGCACATAAGGGGTGTATACCTATGGCCTCTATTTCTAAAAATACCTCCTAAACAAAGAGTGAGTGATTAAGGGGCCAGCCAGTAATGCACCTATTTAAGTGCATACATTACAGTGCACAAGCACCAGGTTCAAGCCCCTGGTCCCCACTTGCTGGGGGGGGGGGAAGCTTTGTGAGTGATAGAGTAGGTCTTCAGGTCTCTCCCCCCCGCCTTCTGAATCTCTCTCTATATCTATCTAAAAAATGAAATGTTTTTTAAAAGGCTGAGCGATCATAACATAAATATGTTCTCTTCTTGCTGACAGAACAGGGGGGAACAATAACCACTGGACTTATGGGAGAAAGGAAAAAGTCTTCATACTCCTGAGAAATGTTTGGATTTGGCATAGTGCTGTCCTTTCAGTTTACAGTTCCCTCTCTTGGAGTATACTTTCCTGTGTTACTCTTTACTTGCTAGTAAAACTCTGTTTGATTTGCTGATGGTACCTGCACTCTAAATTCCTTTCTCTGGTGTGGACAAGGATCCCCAGCTCACAGGGGTCCAGGAACTCTGGCTATATCTCTGAGTTGCTGAGTTTATACAGCGTATAAACATATTTTAATGTGTGTGTTTATTATTTTGGCAGTTTTAAAAGTTCATGACTAAACATGCATTACCTTTGTAATAATTTAAATGTCATATTTTTAAAGCCACAACATACTTTGTTTTGTTTTGTTTATTTAATAATGATCTACAAGGCCATAAGACAAGAGGGGTACAAGTCCACACAATTCCCACAACCAGAGTTCTGCATTCCATCCCTTAAATTTAAGCTTCCCTATTCTTTATCCCTCTGGGAGTATGGACCCAGGATAATTATGGGGTACAGAAAGCCCAAGGTCTGACTTTTGTAATTGCTTCTCTGCTGGACATGGGCATTGGCAGGTGGATCCATACTCCCACCCTGTTTCTTTTTATTTATTTATTATTTTATTTAATAAAGGAGACATTAACAAAATCATAGGATAGGAGGGGTACAACTGCACACAATTCCCACTACCCTATCTCCATATCCCATCCCCTCCCCTGATAGCTTTCCCATTCTCTATACCTCTGGAAGTATGGCCCAGGGTTGTTGTGTGTTGCAGAAGGTAGAATGTCTGGCTTCTGTAATTGCTTCCCTGCTGCATACTTCTCTCAATTCATATCAAATAATATTGCATCCGCCGATCACAACCTAATCAACGCAACGAGTGCCACTCCAGCATGCTTCACTTCAGACTGTTTCCAGAGACTTCAGGTGTAGAATGACAACCCTTCAGCTTCATCACTCGGGTGAGACCTTTCCTTTCATAGTATTCTCTAATTCCATTCCCACCCTGTTTCTATCATTCCCTAGTGGAGTAGGGCTCTGGGGTGCCTATAATTTATTCCCTGGGAAATATGCATTGTGAAGCTTATGATCAAACCTTGTATGGTAACTTTCTATTTGTGATCAAATAGTTTTCAGTCAAAATGTGACTATGCATTGTGTTGCTTTGTGTTTGGATTAATGATTACCTCGACTTTCTTCCTGGGTAATGGGTATATGTACTTTCTTTCTCTTTCAATAAACAAATTGCCCCACTTGTCTTTCTGAGCACTTTGCCCTCAACACGCGGAGCTACACAAGGACTCCCAGGGGGCCGCTCTGACCCTCACCTCCAGTGGCCAGAGGGGCGAGGGACCCAGTGTGGCAGCCCACAACTAGTGAGGTCATCTGCCCAGAGAAGTCAGGTTGGTATCATGGTAGCATCTGCAACTTGGTGGCTGAAAAGCATTAAAATATAAAGCAGAACACATTGTTTAATAATTAGGAACCTCCAGGTAAGAATAGAGCACTTTTTATGCATCTTCTAAACTTATAGGGAGGTCAAGTGTCTCAATTAAGTCCATGCCACATGCCATGCATATAAATTTCTGAGAGGACCTGTATATGTTTACACAATTCATCTGCATCACACACGTGCTGAAATTAACTACGGACTTGAAAACCAACTGAAATTAAATATCCAGAGGTTAGGAAGGAAAAAGGGAAATGTGCATACTAGAAATGCCTTGAAACAAATTGCCTGAATTTTAACATCAAGATTGCTGTGAACTACTTTAATTAAATGCTGCATCTATTCTGGCTTGTGCTTTGTGATTTAATCTGTCTAAGCTCTTTTTCTGTAAAACTTTGTAAAATGGTCCTCTTTTTCTTTTCTCTCATGAAATAAATTTCTAAATACAATATACCTTTCGACCTCTTTTTTTTTTCTCTTACAAAGTAGAAAGCACTTCAAAGTTTTGTTTCTGTTATTGAGAAAAGAATGGAAAATCAGTTGACTAAAAATAAAAATTGACCTAGGGAACTTTGTTTGACTATGTTTGAAGAAAATAAATAATGACTTAAAAAGAAAAGTCAGGTCATGCCCTTTGTTTCCTTACTCCTTTTCTACTGGAACAGGAATTCTTGTACACATTCAATCCTATCTTGAACAGTTAGGTAACATAAATCAAGGCAAGGCTGAGGTTATGCATCAGATTTTTTTCTATTTCTATACAGAGTTATGCTAATGTAAACTTATAAAATATACATAGAAAATATTTTTATATTGAAAAGAATAACCACAAGCTGTCATTTCCAGTTGCTGGAACTCAGACATTTAGGAAGGTTCAAAAGTCTCATGGTCTTAAAATATTGTGTAGTTTAATGACTCTCATACACCTAGACACACACACACACACACATGCACTCACACTTGGGGTTAAATATTATAAGTATCATTGTAGATAATATGTATCTATAAATTATTCTAAAAGAAAAATTAGTTCTTGTTTACTGAATACATATTAGATGTTCAACTAATGACTAATAGTATTTTTGCAAATTTCAGTTAAAAGAAACTGTTTATGTTAAAAATTAAAGAACTGTCAATCTAAGCTTTACACTTTGTTCAGTGAAAACTATAATGAAGTGATTGGCAGCTGATAGTTTTAAATATGTAAGAACATAAAGAGCACAGAAAAATGGGGATAGACGGCCTGATTTCACATCAACTCCTTGCAAGCACTTTTATAATGTCTTCATAGGTTTGCTCCCTCTAGACTTTTCGTAGGAAGAGAATCATAACACATATCTTCAAGGAATATTAATGCAGCTTCATTCCTTAAAAAAAAAAACATTTAAAAATATTTTCATGAGAGAAAAAGACTCAGGTTGAGAGAGGAAATGAGAGAAAGAGAGGGGAAGAAACAAGAGAGACTGTGTGTGAGAGAGAGGGTGAGAAAGTGAGAGAGAAAGAGAGAGACCTAACAGAGCATTGTTTAGTTCTACCATATTCCATTACCAGAAAGTTAACCTGGGATCTCTGGGGCTGTGGGCATTCAAGTCTGTGTAATGTTCCCACCTAAGCTTTACATTTCCTCTTGCCAACTATGTACTCATTATATGAGTTATCATATTTTGTTTATTCATTTATAAGTTGATGGATATATGGATATTTATATAGTATTTCCAGTGGCAATTAAAATACTTCTATAATTATTTATATACCAGATATTGAGCAAGCATTTGCTTTAAATTTTTTAAAATATGTGTTAGTAGTGAAATTGCTAGGCTTTGTGATAACATCATATTCATCTTTCTGAGGAACTTCCAAACTATTTCCAAAGTAGCAGCACCATTTTTCATTCTGACCAGGCATATGTCAAGGTTTCAATTTTTTATGGCTTTGCAAACACTTGTAATTATATGCCTTTTGATTCCAGCTAATTCAGTAGATGTGAAGTGACATCTTATTGTGGTTTTGATTTGCATTTGTCTAATAACTTATGATGACAACATTCTCTGAAATGCTTATTAAGCATTTGTATATCTCCTTTAGGGAACTATCCATTCAAACCATACATTCATTTTATTAATATTTTTAATGCACCACCAGGGAATGAACTCACAGTCTCATACATATGCAAAGCTGGGAGGCCTCCCAGGCTCAGCTTTTTTAATCTTATATTTAGATGTAATAAAAGGGAGGAAACCAAAGAGAGACCCTAAAGCACTCTTCTACTGTCTATGGAGCTCCCCTATTGATATGCATTGTGCTTGACTATGATGCTAGTGCTTGAACCCAAGGCCTCATAAAGGCACATTGCATTAGAGGAGTTACCTCCCAGCCCAAGACAAAGTATTAAATGGCTATACAGGGTTTAAGCTATTCTTAAGCATATTTGAGAGCCTTAATCTGGAGGACCACCAACTAGTCTTTTAATGTGAATATGACTACTGAATGACTGCACCTGATATATATATTCTCTGTATTATACTTCTGTTAATCTTTATCTCAGAATTTCAACAGTAGTATAATAGTTTAATACAGGGATTATTTACACCTTTCTATTATGAAATTGTGACAGGTTATTTATATATATGGATATATATATCATACACCCAGAAAGAGTGTAGCAAAGGAAGATCTTGAAAAATGAACATCAACGGGTCTAACATAGGGAATGTTACCACCTTGTTTGTGGAAATCCTACAATCAAATATATATCAGGTAACTTTCTCAGTAGTAAGTAGTCTATATTTGCTATGTATCTCTACAATTAACCAAATGGTAGCTATAGATATATCATCATATTCTAATAGCTGTCAAGGATCATCCCATCAAGCCATCTGCTTCCAGCGGGAAAGCTGATGATTCAGGAAACACAGTACTTTGACATTGCTTTTAGACCTCCGTGGTGTTTAGCATAGGCTCATGAATAAATGACACACTCTCTGGAGAACAGGTCTTGTCCAAAGGGATTTATAAGAGGAATGAAACTAATTCTGACTTAAAACTTCTAAAACATAAGGACACCATTTTATTTTTCCTGCCAGAGTTGCTCCATTACTGAAAAGATGTAGTGTGTACTATCTTCTGAAAAAAGTCTTAAAAGCAACACAAAGAAAATCGATATATCCCTAATTAAAATGAATATTGTGCCAGAGTACGTTTCATCCTCCTGTTTTAAGTCAAAATACAAGCTAAATTCAAAAATTTCCAGCTAGGTCTTGGCCAAATGATTTAATATTTCTGGTCTTTAGTTTCCTTTTAAGTATAACTAGATTATGTTATCTTTTCCACCAGACACATTTTGTCTTTATAGAATTTAAATGGCACAATATTAAAACATTTCCATGAGCAGATACATAAAATGTCAGATGTAGTTATTATTATGAATCTTGATCAATTACTCAAACACCTTCTCTTACCTGGATTGAATTTATTCCTGGCATTAAACATTGAACTAAATGAAATAATTCAAAAAATCAATCTTATGAAGATGAAAAACATAACAGAGATTTCTGGGCCCTCTATTCAATTTTTTTTCTATATTCTTTTTTAAGTAAAACTTTAGTTCCAATTTTAGTGGTAATGAAAACACGTTAAGACAAATATACATATGTGTGTGTGTGTTTCTCTTGTTTGTAGATTAATTTTATTGCACTGCTTTTCTTATCAAGATAGTATAATGATCTTAATTAGCTTATAGAAAATCCTTAAGAAGACGCCAACTAGGTTGACTTCCCTCTTTGACTTTATCATTCATTGTTTCTTTAACCTCTCTAAAACACAAAGATATTTACATCATGGAAGAAAAAACAACAACAGCCAAAAACTTTAGGAAGTCTAGTAGAAGGTCAATATGAAACTTGGTCCTTGGTAACTAGAAATGTAGTGTCAGGCCTGGCCTGATTAATTAAGCAACCAGTGGCATAGCTATATGCAAACAAGTACTCTGTATTTTTAAATAATTCACAAACTATTATATTTTTCTCAGTTGCCATGTTTATTATTTTTATATAAAAGTCACTAAGAAAAATTACTATTAAAGAAATTGCACGATATGTTTTGTTATACATGAAATACATTCTCTTTACTGCCAGTTTAAGATCATGCACACTGAGCTACACTTCTAGCTAAATTCCCAGGAAGCATAAATAGAAAGTTCTCTTTTTCAATTTAACAATACTATGATCATTGTTATTTGAAAAAAAATATTGACCAGGCTTTTGAATATTGTTAGATAATTCATGCTCTTGGCATAAGAAGTGGCTAAAGCTATGGAAACAGAGTTAATAAACTCTAACAATATGATGAGTTCACTTTTATCAATAGGATTCTCTTATTATTCAGTGAGAATCTGGGGTGGTTCATGTGTCTAACTTTGGTACAAGGTTACCCAGGAGAATTTTTGAGTTGAATTAGAAGCATGTCTCAGTAGTGCACAGCAAAAGTTAAAGTTACCTAGGTGGACTTTCTCCATGCAGTTCTTGTCTCAATTATTAGCTGATGCTAATGAAAAGATCTCTGGATTTAACAGAATATAATTTGGAGGTTTGACTTAAATATATAAGTACTACTTACTCACATTAGACTAATACACTATTTATAGATCTCAGTACTATTTAGTTAAACAGGGAAGATTTAATGCTAGTCACTTTAGATAACCAAAAGGAGAAAAGATGAGATGCAATGAATGTAGTCTCACAGGTGAATCAGGTTAGTACATGGTTAGAAACTTAAAACATAGAAATGACAACTCAGATCAAGAACAAGTGTTTCAAATAAACCTGTAAAATATTTTATGAAAAAAAATGTGACTGGAAAACTAATGTAAATTGCATGCATGAGATCCTGAGTTTGATGCCAAGATGATGTTCTAGTTCTCTCTTTTTTACTCTATCTTTTCCCTCTCTCAATAAATAAACATACAATCTTTTTTGGAATGAATAAAAATGCCTAACCTCAAAGTCCTAAGAAATTGAAACATATCCAAGTAGTAGAATAAAAAATTAAAAAGTTGAATATTCTGTCTCTACTCACCTCATCTCACTTCCTTGAAATAACCGTGTGTGCAACCCCCAGGATTGAGATTGCTTCCATCACATTGAAGGAAGCTTCATTATTGTGGTGTATTTACCTCTCAATATATCTCTCTCTCTCTGAACAAGAACAAGAACAAGAACAAGAACAAGAACAAGAACAAGAACAAGAACAAGAACAAGAACAAGAACAAGAACAGTGTTCTGGGAGGTGGCGCAGTGATAAAGCATTGGACTCTCAAGCATGAGGTCCTGAGTTCAATCCCTAGCAGCACATGTGCCAGAGTGATGTCTGGTTCTTTCTTCTCCTATCTTTCTCATTAATAAATAAATAAAATCTTTGAAAAAAAAAAAAAGAAGAAGAATGAGAATGAGAATGAGAATGAGAATGAGAATGAGAATGAGAATGAGAATGAGAATGGGAAGGGGAAGGGTGAAGGAGAAGGGGAAAGGGGAGGGGAAGAGGAAGAGGAAGGGGAAGTGGAAGGGTGAAGGCGAAGGGGAAGGGTGAAGGTGAAGGGGAAGGGGAAGGGTGAAGGCAAAGGGGAAGGGGAAGGGTGAAGGCGAAGGGGAAGGGGAAGAAAAAGAAGAAAAGAAAAATGAAATACTAGTGCTTGGCCATCATAAATTAAATATTCCAAAGTATTTATACCCATGTGCTCTTAAATGACAAATACATAAATGTAGGTTAACAGATAATGTACAGAATTTTTTAAATTAGAGCTAGACATACAAAGAGATCTTGAAGATATCAGAAAGATTACAAGACTATGATGACTTCCCAGAAATGCACACCTGAGGTAAAGTAAGACCAGATGGCGCAGTCTAAACTTTGCTACTTTCTTTTGCCTTCAGAACAATAGGTATTTGAAATGGAAGAATAATTAAGACCCTGAGAAAATAACCAAAAGTAATAACTGAGAGGGTAAGGAGCTAGAGAGTTCATATAATAACAAAATTGTAAATAATAATAAAATACTAATAAAAAAAAAACCTTGAAAATTTATATACTATGTGAAACCCAAAACATTCAGTTCCACATTACATAAGTGTAACTAATATTACAAACATCTGGGGATTTAAGCTAGACATTTTGGAAGAGATATAGTTTAAGATAATTGCAAACAAGATAATCTCTTACATTTAAACACAGACACACACACACACACACACACAGAGTTTCAGAAGGAAAGATGAGAATGTGGCAGAGAATGCTCTGTAAAGAAGAATTACCAACACTTTTTTCGAATAAGGGATTTGACATCACAGACTCAGGAAGTACTACAAGTTCCAAACAACATATTTAAGAGAATAGAACAAAAACTACAATCATTTATCTGGAACCAGAAAACACCTAGAATTGTCAAACCCATCTTGAGGAAAAGAAACAGAAATGGAGGCATCACACTCCCAGATCTCAAACTATATTACAAGGCCATCATCATTAAAACAGCCTGGTACTAGAACAAAAATAGGCACACAGACAAGTGGAACAGAATTGGAAGCCCAGAACTAAACCCCCACACTTATGGACATATAATCTTTGGTAAGAGGGTCCAAAGTATTAAATGGAGGAAGGAGGCTCTCTTCAATAAATGGTGCTAGGAAAACGGGGTTGAAACATGCAGAAGAATGAAACTGAACCATTTTATCTCACCAGAAACAAAAATCAACTCCAAATAGATCAAGGACATGGCTGTTAGACCAGAAACCATCAAATACTTAGAGGAAAATATTGGTGGAACACTTTCCCACCTAAACCTCAAGGACATCTTGGATGAAACAAACCCAACTGCAAGGAAGATTAAAGCAGAAACAAACCAGTGGGAATACAACAAACTGAAAAGCTTCTGCACAGCCAAAGAAACTAACACACAAACCAAGAGACCCCTCACAGAATGGGAGAAGATCTTCACATGCCAAACATCAGACAAGAGACTAATCACCAAAATATATAAAGAGCTCAGCAAACTTAGCAACAAAACAGCAAATGACCCTATTAAAAAATGGGCAGAAGATATGAACAAAACATTCACTACAGAGTAGATCCAAAAGACTAACAAACATATGAAAAATTGTTCCAGGTCACTGATTGTCAGAGAAATGCAAATAAAGACAACATTGAGATACCACCTCTGTGAGAATGGCATGCATCAAAAAGGACAGCAGCAACAAATGCTGGAGAGGCTGTGGAGACAGAGAAACTCTTCTGCACTGCTGGTGGGAATGTAAATTGGTCCAGCCTCTGTGGAGAGCAGTCTGGAGAACTCTCACAAGGCTAGACATGGGCTTTCCATATGATCCAGTAAGTGCTAGGGATATACCCCAAGGACTCCCTAACACTCAACAAAAAATATATGTGCACACCTATGTTCATAGCAGCGCAATTCATAATAGCTCAAAGCTAGAAGCAAGCCAGGTGTCCAACAACAGATGAGTGGCTGAGAAAGCTGTGGTATATATTTATACACAACAGAATACTATGCAGCTATTAAGAACAATGAACCCACCTTCTGTGACCCATCTTGGATAGAGCCAGAAGAAATTGTGTTAAGTGAGCTAAGTCAGAAAGATAAAGTCAAGTATGGGATGATCCCACTCATAAACAGAAGTTGAGAAAGAAGAACAGAAAGGGAAATTCAAAACAGGAGTTGATTAAATTTGGAGTAGGGCACCAAAGAAAAAAACCTAGGTGGAGGTTGAGGGTAAATGTTCAGCTTCATGGGGAAGGGAGGCGGGGAGGATGGGACACAGTCTTTTGGTGGTGGAAATGATTTTTATGTATTTGCAGTCATATAAATCACTATTTAATTAGTATGAGAGGGGAAAATGGATTGAATATCTCAAATTTTTTAAATCACAGACTGATTTTTTTTAATACACAGACTGAGTCTTTGATATGTTAACTCTCTTAAAAGCTTAGGCCAGGGAAAACAAAAGCAACTGATGGCACAGCTATATACAAACAATGTCAAAGGACATGAAATATGGTGAGGGTGCTTATGATGCAGCAAATCCTAACAAAGGGATTCTTCAAGGTTAACCAAATTGCCAAACAATCTGATTATTGCAATAACTATCTATTGTCTTCTTAAATCCTAAGAAAACAGGAATCTCCCCCTTCATCTATAGAGCCTATATTTCTCCCAATCCTGGAACCTCTGGGGTGGTTCTCTCAAGTCAGGCCAAATGATATTGCATCTGCTGATTCCAACCTAATCAATGCAATAAGTACCATGTCACCATGCTTCACCTCAGACTGTGTACAAAGATATCAGGCATGTGTTGCCAAAACTTCACCCTCATCACGTGAGTGAAACCTTTCCTTTCGTGGTATTCTCTAATTCCATTCCAGGAGGCTCACTTCCTAAAAAGTCCCAAAACCTAGATATAGGCCAGGTCCCGTAAGATAGAGCATATGTTCACATGTATCTATAAATTAGGGCAAAATATATACCTGAAAGCAAAAATACACAATAGTCTGTAGTTAGTCAGTACACAGTTCATAGTGAAATAATGTCCACTTAGACTTAGATACCCTCCTAATAGAATTCTCTCATTCACTCCAAAGGTAACCTTAGCAAAACAAGGACTGAAAAAGCTGAATAAGGGCAAGAGACTGGCACACTTCAAAATAACTCTTTAGTCATTATCAGGCCATTCTACCAGCTGGGGCCCTGATCGGGGAGTCCTGAGTCTCTCAAACAGACTTGATGGGCCTAGACCTCAAATAAATCCCTCTTTCCATTGTTTCTGGTTATCTCTATCAGTAACAACAAAATAGGCCCCTCTGTGGTCCCCCATAGGACCTTGCCCTCAACCTGAATCAACAATGGTAGAGAATGTTCCACCCTCCGAAGTGAGGATGGACAACATACTCTATGCTACACCTGAGGAAGCTGGGTCGATACTGGGGCAGCATGGAATGTTCCTACTCATGAACACAGAATGTAAGCTCAGATCTAAAGGGATGTAGAGGTCACACAGGGTCCTAAGCTAATTATGGGCCCCAGATCACATCAAATTAATGGGGTTTACAAAACTATTTATACCCCTTTCCCATATTAGGGAGCTACTCTCTTCCCTGTTCCAGCTTTCTGGTCCTTTTCCCAGCCATGATATCATCTCCCCAGACAATATTAGGATTCACCTGTATACCATATTTCACGCTCAGGCAAAAAAACAAAAACAAAAAGCAAAACACTAGTGTAGCTATTGTCCCTTTGAAATATAACTAAAATATACCTACTAGCTATCTATAAAATGGAGGACCCCCAACACTTCACCTACACTATTCCAGTCTTTAGGTTCATAATTGCCCATCAATTTCTTTGGCTTTGTATATTAACTCTCTTTTCAGCCACCAGGTTCCAGATGCTAGCAGGATGCGACCAGACTTCCCTGGACAGACAACCAATGTGCCTTGGAGCTCTGCTTCCCCAGAGCCCTTTCCCACTAGAGAAAGAGAGAGACAGGATGGGAGTATGGATCTACCTGTCAATGCTCATGTTCAGCAGGGAAGCACTCACAGAAGCCAGACCTTCAACCTTCTGCATTCCATCATACTCCCAAAGGGTTAAAGAGTAGGAAAGCCATCAGTGGAGGGGTTGGTATACGGAGGTCTGGTGGTGGGAATTGTGCAAAACTGAACCCCTCTTATCCTGTTTTTGTCAATGTTTTCTTTTTAGAAATAAAAAATTAAAAAAACATAAATACTAGAAGATTGTAAGGAGCACTCCATCGTTAAACGGTTGAAAATAATAATAATAATAATAAAGTATGGAATATTAAGACTTGAGTTCTAAGGTTTTTGGGAATGTTTCCTTTTTATAAATAAAAAATTTTTAAAAATACTAGAAGAATGTAAGGAGCCCTCCATTGTTAAACTGTAGGAAACTAATACTAATACTACTAATAATAATAATAAATAATACTAAGGGCGGGATATTAAGACTCTTGAGTTATAAGGTATCTGAGAATAACTACAACAATAAAACAACAAGGACAACAAAAGTAGACAAATAAATATTAAAAATTTACCTGTATATATAAAAAATAATAAAGTAGTATAACTGGGAGAACAGTATTTATCAGATTAAACTCTCATTATTATTTTTTTTTGTCTCCAGGGTTATTACTAGGGCTCGATGCCTACACTAAGAATCCAATGCTCCTAGAGGCCATTTTTCCCATTTTGTTGCCCTTGTTATTATTATTGTTGTCACTGTTGTTGTTAGATAGAATAGAGAGAAATCAAGAGAGAAGGGGAAACAGAGCGCGGAAGAGAAAGATATAAACCTGTAGACTTGCTTTATTGCCTGTGAAGCAACTCCCCTGTAGGTGAGTGAGGCAACCACCCTTCAGGTGGGGAGCGGCAGGTGGGGGGGAGTCAACCAGGATCCTCCAGCCAGTCCTTGCACTTTGTGCTACCTGGTACTAGTTGCACTACTACCAACACCCTCAACTCTCATTCTTTCTTTATTTTTAAACCAGAGCACTGCTCAGCTCTAGTTTATGGTGGTGTGGGGGATTGAACCTGGGACTTTGGAGCCACAGTGATGAGAGTCTCTTAACATAACCATTATGCTATCTACCCCCCAACTCTCATTCTTATATCAACTTTGGCTCTCATTCTTGGATAGGAATTTATATTCAGGTAAGGAGCAGCTCAGTGACAGGTGCCTTAGAATTCTGACTAAAATACCACTTGAGACAAAATTCAGAAAATTTAAATACATAATAATGTAAAAGTTAAAAGAGGAAAAGAAATGGTAAAATATCTAATGCAAATACTAATCAAGATAAAAATATTTATCTATGTAAATGTAAATACTTAATGGAGAGAAATTAATATGCTTAATAAAGACAGAGAGGTAAAACTGCTGTGCGGAAATAAACATTTTAAATGTGTAGGCACTAAAAAATTAGTGATAGAAGAAAAATAGAACCAAAAGGAAAAATCCAGCAATCCACAATCACAGTAGGAGATTCCAAAAGACAGAGATTCAGGAAATATACAGAAAATTTGAGCAAATTCATCAAATTCCATGTCAAATAAGACATATGCTTTTGTTCTTTTACTGTGCATGTTTCTATAAGACTTTATTTATAGAAATTAAAACCTAAAATGATTTTACATGCCATAATATTCCTTTTTTTAGTCAAAAATTATTATCTTAATTAGTAGATCTGCTTATTTGTTCTCTCTGTGATAGAAATCATATCGTGCTCGTCTTTATCTGGTTCTTTTCACTCTCAGCTCATCCACATTATTGCAAATGACAGGACTTCATAGTTGTTTTTTTTATAGTGTTATATTATTCTATTGTGCATGCATTATCTCTTCTTTATCCATTCATCAACTGAAGGGAAGTTAGGTCATTTCCAGTTCCTGGGTCTTAAAAAGAATGTTGTGATACTCAGAGGAGTATGTACATGCTTGTGTGTGTGTGTGTGTGTGTGTGTGTGTGTGTGTGTGTGTGTGTGTGTGTGTGTGTGTTTATTTCCAAATTAAACCTGTGTGTTTGGGGATAAATAGTAATAAGATAACAGGATCACATAGAATTTCTCTCAATCTCTCCCATTCTCTCTCTCTCTCTCTCTCTCTCTCTCTGTCCATACTGCTTTCTATAATGGCTACACTAATTTATATTCCTGTCATCAATGGATAAGATTTTCTTTCTCTTCACATCCTCATAAAACCTATTTCTTATCTTTGAAAAAATATCTCTTATCACAGGTGTGAGACAATATGTCATGTAGTGTTTTCCATTTCCTGGTAAACGATGATGATAAGCATTGTTCTATGCACCTGTTATTCCTTTATTAAATTTATAAGCACATTTGACTAGGGTTATTTTTGTTGTTGAATTGATGTTTTATATATTTATATCTTGGATGTTAAGCTCTTCTTCCATACACATTGTTCAAATATCTCCTCTGAATTTGCTAGGATATCTTTGTGTTTTATTGTTGAAGATTTTCACTGTCATGCCATTCTTGTTGCTTATTTTCACTTTTTTAAATTTATTTTTAAAAAGGAGACATTAACAAAACCATAGTATAAGAGGCATACAATTCCACACAGTTCCCACCACCAGATCTCAGTATCCCATCTCCTCCCCTGGTAGCTTTACTATTCTTTATCCCTCTGGGAGTATGGACCCAAGGTCATTGTGAGATGCAGAAGGTGGAAGGTCTGGCTTCTGTAATTGCTTCCCTGCTGAACATGGACATTGACATACTCCCAGCCTGCCTCCCTCTTTCCCTAATAGGGTGGGCCTCTGGAGTAGCGGAGCTCCAGGACACATTGGTGAGGTCTCACCAGGGAAGTCTGGTCGGCATCATGCTGGCATCTGGAACCTGGTGGCTGAAAGGAGAGTTAACATACAAAGCCAAAGAAATTGTTGAGCAATCATGGACCTGGAATAGTGCATCTGAAGTGTTGGGAGGGTACTCACTGCAGACTGTTGTGTACTTTTGCTTTGAGGTGTATATTTTGCCCTAGTTTATGGATACGTGTGAACATGTGCTCTATCTCATGGGACCTAGTCTATATCTAGGTTTTGGCACTTTGTTAGGAAGTGAACTGCCTGGAATGGAATTAGAGAATACTATCAAAGGAAAGGTCTCACCGAAGTAATGAGGCTGAAGGGTTGTCATTCCACACCTGAAGTCTCTGGACACAGTCTGAAGTGGAGTATTCTGAGGTGGTACTTGTTGCTTTGTTGCTTTGAATACGTTGGGATCAGCACATGCAGTATTATTTGGTATGAATTAAGAGAAGCATGCAGAAAAGTGCACCACACCCTAAGGTTCCAGAACTGGGGGAATGTAGTCTCCATAGTAGAAATATGAGGTTCCTGCTGTCTTAGGGTTCAATAAGAAAATAGTTATTGTTGTAATAGTATTATTTGGTGATTGAGTTAACTTTGAAAAATCCCTTTGTTAGGAGTTGCTGTAAAATACCCAACATCACCATAATTTATGTTCTTTGACATTATTTGTAAATAGCTGTGCCACCGGTTGCTTCTGTTCTCCCTGGTCTAGGTTTTTGAGAGAGTCAGCATATCAAAGACTCATCCTATGTATTAAAAAGACTCAGTCTGTGCTTTAAAAGGTTTGAGACATACAATTTTCCCTTCTCATATTAATTAAATAGTGATTTATATAACTACAAATTAATAGGAGTGTACATAAACACCAGTCCCACCACCAAAAGACTGTGTCCCATCCCACCACCACCACCCCTTATTTTCACTTTTGTTTCCCTTGCTATTAGAGTCAAGTTTCCAACATTACTGAAGCTGATATCAAGAAGCGGTTAATTTTTGTCTTCTTCTATGTATTGGGTTGTTGGAAAAGTCATGAAGCATTTTTGCATAGAAAAACAAAGAAAAATATGTCATGACTTTTTCTGAAAACTCTATCAAGATTTCAGGTTTCATATACAAGTTTTTAAGTTACTTAGAATTAATATTTTAAAAGTTTGATTGACTGATGGAGAGAGATCAGAGTACCAATCAGAGTATGCTCAAGCAAGTTATGTACTCTATATACTGAGTCATTTCCGAGTCATAAAAAATTTGAATTCAGGGGTCAGGTGGTGTCACACCTGGTGAAACACACATGTTCCACACATTGTGCAAGGACCTAGGTTTGAGGCCCCGATCCCCACATGCAGGAAGAAAGCTTTGCAAGTGGTGAAACAGTGTTTCAGGTGTCTCTCTGTTTCTCTCTCCCTCTCTATCACCCCCTTACCTCTTGATTTCTGGCTGTCTCTATCCAATAAATAATTAAAGATATTAAAAATTAAAAAAAAACATTAAAAGCTGAATTATTTTTATGTATACTATTAGGAGATGGTCTTCTTTTATCCTTTTAGATGTTATTCTCCAGTTTTACCATATTTCTTGAGATTTCCTTACTATATTCTAGATTCTCCATGCCCTTGTGATAATTTATAGATAATTGTTCATATATAGCATAACACTGTCGTTAAAGTTTGGAGGCTCCAGCTGGCCGGGCTAGCGTTATGGCGGTAGACAGAGACAGAGACTTGGGGACACACGGCTGGGCCGAGAAGCTGCAGTTTAATCTTTATTCACGAAAAGGCAAATCACCACACCATGTGCTTCTCCATCATTCTCCTTCTGCGGCTGCTGCTGGGACTCTGGACGTCCTTAGCATATGGGATGGGGAGAAAGAGGGGCACGAAACTAGCAAAGGCCAAACCAATTCTCTCAGAGTTGGGAGGAAGGGGAGCAAACCAATATAAAACATACCAACAATTCCCCCTTCTGTTTTTAACTAAATGACCACAGTATCAGTGGTGTGGGGTGAACAGAAACCTATATCATACAGGCATTTTCCAAAAAGAAACTGGAGAAACATGTAAGCGAGTAACAAGAACCAGTGTGCTGCCAAGGGAAGGCCTGAGGGGGCCATTTTTTGACTCTGTGGGCAAAACTTTATCAGCTTAAAAAAAACATTTCCTGCCTCTGGAGGGCGTATTTGCCTCGATGGGCATTTTCTAGCATGGGGGGAGGGTGAGTCCTAGAGTCCTAAGGCATGGCTGCAGTTAGTGTTTGAGAAACCCAGCAGCATAAAGGGAAGCCGCTAGTTTTGTGCAAAGTGTCCGAGGTGTACCAGTGAGTCCAATAGAAGTCCAAAGCAGATGTCAACCGAAGAATTGCCAAGGGGTGAATTGTACGTCTGTCTCGATGGGGAATGTCAGCCATCGGAATTCTGCTTTTCTGTAGAGAACTTGACAGCTGCAATTTGCTTACTATGAAACAAACTTGTAGCAGGTTAGAAGTTTATCACAATTGATAACTCTATTACAATTAGAATTCTTTTTTAGAATGATTTTAAGGTTGTTTAAAGTTTAAACTATAGAATGTGAAAAGGTAGATATAAGAATCAAGGAAAGAAAACTTCAGGCATGAGAATCATTAGCATAACCATAGCGCAATCTAACGTTTCTTAAAATATATTGATTTTTAACTAATTTTTACTTCAGACTTTAAATGTAAGTTAATTTTATCTTTATGAGAATTACGTTGAAAACCTTTTTCATTTTAACTTTGCCTGGTAAGAATTTAGCCTTAAAGTTACATTTTTAACCTTAAAGTTACTGTTTACCAAACTTTAAACACACACATAAACATGGTCATTAATACACAAGGAGAGAAACTTTTGTTAAGAAGACATGTCATTTCAAACACAAATTCAGATCTGTACTGTCTTAGCCGTTCGGGGAGTGCATTGTCCAGCGGTGGCCTCTTGGGCAGCTTCACTTCTAGGAATTGCAGGTTGCGATCTCTGGATAAATCTCTGCGTATTCTAGCTCATCTGCCTTCAGACCCAAGCTGAGGATCTTGGCCAGGGAGACCAGTTTCGGCAAGGAGCCTGTGGTCTCCGGGTGGTCTGGGATCTTCATAGCACGAGAGCGGTTGGGCCAGCCTTGCAGAAAGTACGGGCAGAGGTGCCACAGGGTGGCGGCCAGGATGGGCTGCCGTGGCCCTGCCCCATGGCCCTGCCATGTTGGCTGAGCAGCGTGGAGGGAGCCAGTGCCCAATGTCCCGCGCCACGTGGTGGAAAGCTGGCTCATGTGGGCTGGTGTTGGGCAGAAACCACAGAGTGGTCTATAGATAAATGTTCCAGAAACAGCGAAACAGTCTCGTGAAGAAAGGGCAGAGGCCTTTGGAGATCTCTTCACAAGCAGAAGAGAAGGCCATAGTACATAGGTAGCCAAATTGTCTTCACTTATCTGAGAGATGTGCAGGTCAGGTCCACATGGGCGCCATTTGTTGTTAAAGTTTCGGAGGCTCCAGCAGGCTGGGCTAGCTTTGTGAAAGTAGACAGAAACAGAGACTTATGGACACACGGCTGGGCTGAGAGGCTGCAGTCTAATCTTTATTCACTAGCGGGCAAATCACCACACCATGTGCTTCCCAATCATTCTCCCTCCGCAGCTGCTGCTGGGACTCTGGACATCCTTAGCATACGAGGCGGGGAGAAAGAGGAGCGCAAAACTAGCAAGGTCCAAACCAATTCTCTCAGATTTGGGGGGAAGGGGAGCAAACCAATATGAAACATACCAATATAACACATTATATTTTGTTTTCTTTATTTGTGTGGTTGTTGGGTGTTCAGTGCTTGAGGTTGACTTTTTTTGAACAGAAAGATACATGAAGATGAGATAGACATAGAGAGAGAGGGATTGAGAGAGAGAGGGAGAGAGAGTGATAGAGGGAGAGAAAATAACAGGGCCAGGAGTTAGGGTATTAAGTAGAATACACACATCACTGTGTCCAAGAAACCAAATACAAATCCCTGGTCTCCATACTCAGATGGGAAGCATCACAAGTGACGGAATAATGTTGCAAGTAACTGAGTCCTGGCAGTCTAGTGAGGACAGGAAACATGGTGAGGCAGAGAGAGAAAGAGAGCAAGTGGGGCTAGGTTTTCTCCAGTGCAGAAAGAGATGGTATGGAAGCTGGGCCATGCACATGGCAAAGCAAGTGTACTACTCAGGTGAGATGTTGTATAGGCCCACATCCTTTTCAAGTCCATATAAAACATTGACCAAAACTGGCATATTCTGGATCTTAAAATAGGTCTCAACTAATTTCAAAGGACTGGAAAAACAAAAGATTAATTTAGAACCAGAGTATAACTAAGCAGAGAATTTATTATAGTGATAATGATAAATATTCAATAAATAAAACTATAAATCACTGAGAGTAATTAAAATCACCTATGTAAAAGGAAGTATATAAAAGATTATAGTGTATAAATTCAATATTTTAAAGTTATCTATTTCTCCAGGCTGATCTATAAATGCCATATAACCCTAACTAAAGATTATAGCACCTTTTGTGCAAACTGGCAGTTGATTAAAAAAATTATATAGAAATACAAACTAGCAGGTACAACCAAAGCAACCCTCAAAAAGGAACAGTCAGAAAACCAAATCATCAGATGTTGACATAATATAATGTTATTTAGCAGATAATAACCTCTAGTTTTAATTAACTATTAAAGGCAATAACTAACATAAATACCTCATTTGCTTCATATTATTTCACTCTAAATGCCTAATATCTGGTAACCAGGTGCTTATATAAACTAATGTAAAAGAACTTTCTACATCTATAATATATGTGCTAATTATGTGTATACATATTTATTCTTTGCACATACATACTTAATAAGTGTGTGTGTGTGTGTGTGTGTGTGTGTGTGTGTGTGTGTGTAGAAAGATATTCCGATACTATGAAATAAAATAACAAGGAAAGAGAAATAACCCAAAATTTACAAATAGAGGCTCTTAATGAAATTTTTTCATTTATGGTCACTTGATTTATAATAAAGAAGCTATTACTGAACGGAGAAATTTACAATTATTTTATTAAGTTGTGCTCCAACTCTTGGACATTTGTATACTATCAGTAGATATAAAATATATTTATGACCCCTCATAAACTTTATATGTAAAACTACATTTTAGGTTAATTGAGATCAAATTTAATAGTGAAACAGTAAGATTTTCAAAGATAACAGGAGACCATCGTCATAAAATTTGGATTAAAAAGATACATTAAACAACACGAGACATTAAGAAAAAAATAATCAACAAGAACATATTAAAAATTAATAATCCATTAAAAAGTTAAAAAGTAAACCATCTAGTGGATAAAGACATTTTAATAAATAAAGGTGACTAAAGCCTCAAATATAATGTATAAAAAACTATACAAGTCAACAAGAACAAGAAAAATCATATAAAAATTAAGAAATGATTTTTATCATTTAGGATACACAGGAAAAAATATAAATCTTTTAAAATACTCAAGACTGTTCAATCATCATTATAGGACTACAGTAAAAAAAAAACAGTCCTGAGATATCACTACATATATAAATACTACAATTGTTAAAAGACAAAAAATACACCAACTATTTTTAGCAGTTTTGGAGCAACTGAAGTTCTTTTAAAATTACTGATGAGAATGTTTGATGGTGAAAGCACTATGGAAAATTGTCATTGCCTATTTAAGTTGGCCATATACATTACTTGTACCCCTGTAATTCCACTTGTATATAAACTTAAAGAAAGTAATATTACACAAATCAAAAAAAACATGCACAATAGTGGTCATAGCAGCATAATCTGTAATAGCCATTAGCTAGAACAACCGTCAGTAACCTAGGAGAAAAATTCTTTTTCTCCATTTCACTCAATGGAATTCTCTACAGATAGAAATTACTACATACAACTCAGCAACATCTTACAATATAGGACACAAAACTAGTCAAATAAATCTGAAATACAATAATGAATGCCAGAAGCCAGACAAAAATAGCAAACAATCTATTTGACTCACATATTAATTAAACAAAATAAGAAGAAAGAAGTGCTGCTACGAGCAGTAACCAGTTAAAGTTTATGTTAGCAAAGGAATATAAATTTAGTGAATATAAGATTAGTTGTAGGAAATGTTTTTAAATTGCTGATAGTCCTCTTTTCTAAATCTAAGTGGTGGTTTTATGTTCATTTTATAACAGTTCAACTACTTAAACATTTATTAGTTGTTTCACTATTTTGTATTCATAGTTTAATTCATTAAACTGCTTATTAAGCATTCCAAATATTTCCAAACAGCACTTGAAGAGTAGTGTTTTTATATACATGTTGAATACTTTTATGAGGATTTTTGATACAGTTCCTGGATGAACAATTGCTGGCCTAAAGGCATGTTTTACTCTTGAAAATGAAACTATTTTTCCATTGTGCTGAAAATGAATATAATCATTAGAAAAAGTAAGTATATTTTGTCTAGTATCTACTATTACATACTTAATGTGATTCTCACCCAATTCTGTGAGGTAGGTAGGTAATTCTTATTGCATTTTACTGATAAGAAAATTGAGTTGCTGAAAAATTAAACACTCTGCCAAAGATCTCATATCTAGTATTGTTAAAGCAAGAAGTCAAAATTAGTTCTGTCCACATCCAAATTTCATTTCTTTCCCCTTGATCAAAAAGAGATAGTGCATTTTTAAAAAAGTGAACTCAGCATAAGACAGTCATTTCATAAATAGTAAATTTACACACAAAAATTCTCAAATGCCAGGTCCAGAATTTGGATGATATGCACACATTTTCTCTGCAGTATCACTGAAAACATAGCATTCTTATATAAATTGAAGACACCAGTAGTACTATGGGAGGACAGAAGACTTTAAAATTTATTTTCCGGGAGTCCGGCTGTAGCGCAGCGGGTTAAGCGCAGGTGGCGCAAAGCACAAGGACCGGCATAAGGATCCCAGTTCGAACCCCGGCTCCCCGCCTGCAGGGGAGTCGCTTCACAGGCAGTGAAGCAGTTCTGCAGGTGTCTATCTTTCTCTCCTCCTCTCTGTCTTCCCCTCCCCTCCCCATTTCTCTCTGTCCTATCCAACAATGACAACAACAATAATAACTACAACAATAGAACAACAAGGGCAACAAAAGGGAATAAATAAAATAAATATTTAAAAAAAAAAAACCTTTAAAATTTATTTTCCAAGCTGATGGAGGATTGGAAAACATCCCAAATAATTTATTAAATCTGGCTCCTAAGAATTTTCAGAGTTTATTAATTTATTTATTAACCTGGCTCCCAAGAATTTTCAGAGTTTATGAGGTTTCAATAATAAAGTCACTTCATTGACATTAATTTTATTGCTACCCTAAATTCCTCACATTTACACCTAATGTTTAATTAAAATAATACACCAGAAACAATCCACACCTTTTCAAGCATATTTGCTTCTCCCCAGTTGACATGAACTTACTCCACTCAACACAAAGAGTTTCACTCAGTTAAACACCAGGTATTGTTCTAAGCAACAGAACCAGAACCAGACAAAGATAGGAACATCCTACGGAGACCCCCAACTCTTCATATGAACTATTCCAGCCTTTAGGTTCATTATTGATCAACAATTTGTTTGGCTCTATATGTTAACTCTTTCTTCAGCCACCAGGTTCCAGATGCTAATATGATGCCAACTGGACTTTCCTGGACAGACAACCCTCACCAAAGCCCTGCTTCCCCAGAGCTCTGCCCCAGTAGAGAGAGAGAGACAGGCTGGGAGTATGAATAGACCTGCCAGTGCCCATGTTCAGTGGGGAAGCAATTACAGAAGCCAGACCTTCCACCTTCTGCACCCCATAATGACCCTAGATCAATTTTTCCCAGATGGTTAAAGAATAGGAAAGCTATCAGGAGAGGAGATGGGATATGGGGTTCTGGTGGTGGAAATTGTGTGGAGTTGTCCCCCTCTTATCCTATGTTTTTTGTCAGTGTTTCATTTTTATAAATACTTTTTAAAAAAATGCATTCTGATTAGTGGAGACATGAAATAAGTCACCAGTCACCAGTGACAACTCTGGAGAAAGAAAGAAAAGGGAAGCAAAAGGGAAAATAAAGAAAAGGAAAGGAAGTGAAGTAAAGGTGGAGAGAAGATGAGAGGAATGTATGGAGGAGAAAAGTCACCTGGAGACTGAGAAGATAGGTGGAAACTAAAATAGAAATCATGCTTCCTATGCATGAGGCCCAGGTTAGAGTCCTAGTATCACATTCAGAGTAGTGCTGTGTTCTCTCTCTCTCTCTCTTTCACACACACACACACACACACACACACACACACACACACACACATACACACACATACACACGCACATTTAATAAAATAAAATAAATCTTACAAATAAAAATAGATTTAACCAGCTATTTTCAGCCCAAAAGGAGGAATTCTATTAGAGCCTCTCTTCTGCAATCTTCTATAAAGGCTATAGGTATCAAGTGTGGGACAAAAGGAAATCAGAGAAAATTTAATATATATATATATATTTCTGATATATATATCAGAAAGGGTGCCTGTGCAGAGCCAGGGAAGGATTGCTTAGGAGATCTCCAAGAAATCAGTCCTTGATAGAAAAAAGAACTGAGTGTGAAACAATATAATGTGTATACAAAACTTTTTTGTTGTTGTTGTTGTTGTTGTTTGGTATAATTTGAGTTAAGTAAGACTCAGGTAGGTCTTTATAAAAATATGAGTCTGGAAAGATCTACAGAATGCTAATCAAAATGCCTTTAGACATCATATCAGGAAAGCAATGCAGTGCCTTTAAAAACTCTAAGAAGACAAGGAGAAAGGAGAAGAAAATTGGCTACTAAAAGTTCCCAGGGAAATTCTGAGCCCTGCACATATGGGTTCATTCAAACCTGAGTGTTAAAAGAGAATGTCTATGGAGACTTCAGAGGCATAGGCCTCAAGTAGAAGGTATCATACATCACTCTTCTGAACAAGTAGTTAAAACAATAAAAAATCACCTGAAAACTCACTATATTACAACTGTAAACTCTGAAGAAACTCAGCCGCAGGTGAGTGCAGGTACATGTGGTCAGTAGATGGAAAAAAAAGGGGGGTGAGGGAGAGATTCTCAGGACATAAGAAGCCATACTTAGTGGCAGCTGGCAACATTTTGGTATTTATGCCACAGACAGTATTATCTGAGACGTGAAGGTGAGGAATTTCTGGACACTTAAGCTGTGAATTAAGTGGCATCGGGATATTGAACTGTTCAGAAGGATTCACCAAGGCTTAAGAATAAAACCTAAATGAGAACTAAAGCCATGTGAACTTCTCAGGCACCATCACCTAGATAGGAAAATAAACCCTGCTTATTCTCTAATTAGTCAAGGGAAAGCAAAATTTTCATCATGTTAATTCCCAGAAGCTGTAAATACTACAGCAAGAATCTATATTTATTTGATAGGTTGTAAAGTGGCCCAGTACACTTGCTATAATCATCCATCTGCCCTCCCCAACCACAATATATTAAAAAGAAAATCCAACACTATAGCTTCAGCACCACATGCTGAATCCACAACAAAAGTCATGCTAAATGTGGAAGCATAGAAGTACATAGTGAGTACTAAGAACCAGGTAGATACAGATACGGAAATAAATAAGAGATGAAATTCAGGGGGCTGGACAGCAGTGCAATGTGTTAAGCGCACATGGTGCAAAGGACTGATGTAAGGATCCTGGTTTGAGCCCCCATCTCCCCACCTGCAGGGGAGTTGCTTCACAAGCGGTGAATCAGGTCTGCAGGTGTCTTTTTCTTCTTCTCTCTGTCTTCCCCTCCTTTCTAGATTTCTCTTTGTCCTATCCAGCAGCAATAACACCTATAACAACAATAACAATAACAATAACAGCCACAACAAGGGTGACAACAAGAGCAACAAAATGGGGAAAATGGCCTCCAAGAGCAGTGGATTTGTGGTGCTGGCACCAAGCCCCAGTGATAACCCTGGAGGCAAAAAAAAAAAAAAACAACAGAGATGAAATTCAGAAAATTCATTATACAGATAATTCAAGAGACCAAACTTAACATAGACACATATTCAAGAACACATAGGTAATTTCACCATTAAGTTATAAAGCATAGAAAAAGCCTCCAAATAGAAATGTAGGTTGTGCATTACATGTTGAATATGGTTAAGCCTTATGTAGCATGCCTTTGAAATAAACTAAATCAGGTGAAGCAGAAAATGTTGGGAATAGAAGATACAACCATCACACTGAATTTAAAGCTGTGGGAGAAGAACAGTTTAGGAAAAATGAAATGCTTCTCAGTGAAATCTCAGACTCAGTCAGAAAGACAACTGTGAGAGTTTTGAGGATCCCAATAAAGAAGAAAGGGAGAGAGGAACAGAAAACATATTGAAAGAAATTACAGCAGAAAATTTTCCGCACTTGTGCAACAGTCAAAACATAGATATTCAGGAAGCTGAATGAAGACCCAAGTTCCTTAAATCCAAAATACCACACATTGATACATATCAAGCAAGAATAAGGGGGGAAAAATAAATTACAGGTTTCTTAAAAAAGTAAAAAACTGGCAAAAAGAAATAGAATGAAAGAGGGCTGGACGGTGACATGTAGTACAAAGCACAAGGACCCATACAAGGATACCGGTTCAAGCCCCTGGCTCTCCACCTGTGGGGGGGGGGGTAGCTTCACAAGTGGTGAAACAGAGTTGCATGTGTCTATATTTCTCTCTCCTTCACTATGTTCCCCTCCTCTCTCAATTTATATCTTATCAAATAAAAAAAATGGCAGCCAAGAGCAGTGTATTCATTGCACATGCCCTGCAATAAACTTAGCCCCTGCAGTAAAGCTGGAGGAAAAAAAAAAAGTAAAATGATCATATTCTTATCAGATCCCTTTCACAAACCCTAGAGGTAAGGAAGGAATGAAATGGCATATCCAAAGTATCAAAAGAGAAGAACTGCCAAGCCACAAATATTATATCCTGCTTAATTATCCTTTAAGTATGATGGAAAGGTAAAGATCTTTGCTGTTAGGTTCCTGATTATTTACAATTTGTTCTGCTTTATACCTTGATGCTTTTTCAGCCACCAAGTTGCAGATGCTACCATGACACCAACCTGACTTCCCTGGGCAGAGTACCTCACTGATATGTCCTGGAGCCCCACCTCCACAAAGCCCTGCTCCACTAGGGAAAGAGAAGGATAGGCTGCCAATTCCCATGTCTAGTGGAGAAGCAATTACAGAAGCCAGATCTTTCACCTTCTGTAACCCCCATAATGATCCTGGCTCATTCCATATTCCCAGAGAGATAAAGAATAGGAAAACCTTCTAGGGAGGGGATGGGATACAGAACTCTGGTGGTGGGAATTATGTGAAATTCTATGCCTTTTATCCTATAGCCTTGTCAATATTTCCAATTGATAAAAGAGAGAGAGAGAGATGAAAAAAAACGACCACCAGGAGCAGTGCAGGCATTGAGCCCCAGAGATATCCCTAGAGGCAATAAATAAATTAATTTAAAATTATTTACTTAATTAATTTAGTTAATTAAAATATATTTTAAAACAAAGGCTTCTACAAAATTAACATGAAAAACTCAGTGGCAGCATTTTTTTCCAGATAAATTTTATAGGCGTCTTCTGTGATATGAATTCAATTGCAAGAAAGACTAAAATAAAAATTAATCAGTGGGACTACATCAAATTAAAAAGTTTCTGCACAGCAAAACACACTATCACCCGATCAAAGAGATTCCTTACAGAATGGAAGAGGATCTGTGTATGCCATACATAAAGCAAGAGGCTAATAACAAAAATATATTAAGAGCTTGCCAAACTCAGCAGCAACAACAACAACAACAACAACAACAAAATGATGCCACCCCAAAATGAGGAAAGAAAATGAAAAGAATATTTACCAAAGAAAAGAGCCAAAAGGCCAACAGACAGATGAAAAAAATGCTACATCCCATTCATCTTCGGAGAAATGTAAATAAAGGCAATAATGAGATACCACCTCACCCCTGTGAGAATGCAATACATCAGAAAGGATAACAATAACAAATGCTGGAGAGGTTGTAGGAACAAAGGATCTAAACTCTTAAACTGCTGGTGGAAATGTAAATTGCTGGACCCACCTGTGGAGAGCAGTCTGGAGAACTTTCAAAAGAGAAGACATGTCAGACTAGTGTTGCAGGAGGGAGAGATAACCAAGGAACCAAGTTCGTGGCAGTAGCAATACAAATCTTTATTCATGTGGGCATCCCAGAGTCAGGCATGTAGGCAGCTGGTTAAAGCCACATGGAACCAAAAACAAAATGGCCGGCAACCTCCTCCCCCTACACACCTCCCCCCACCATACTTCTCCCCCTGACTTGAAGAGCCAAGCCTGCCCCAGAAGTGGTTTCACAATCCATGCATAGTTAGGAGAGGGGCAGAGAAAAATAGGAGGGGCTGGAAAGGTAGAACCTCCCTAGCAACCATTGCAATAGCAATACCCTGTGGGGACTTAGGAAGGAGACCTTTAGTCATTTGTAAGACAAGGCAGGATATGTAAATAATAAAGGGACAGGCCATAATTAGTAGCATGGAATGTAGGGTGTTTTGGGGGACAGGGAGAGGATGGATGTCCCCTGTAGACATAGGAAAAAATGCTTCACTTCACTTGTAATTAGAGAAATGAAAATTGAAACTATGTGATTCTGCCTCACATGTGTGAGAACGGCCTAAAACATAGGAAAAAAACAGGAAACAGCACCTGTTGACATGAGCCTGAAGAAAAGGAGATTTTCCTACACAGATGGTGGGAATGCAAACTGTTACAGCTCCTTTGGAAGATGGTAAGGAAAGTCCTTAACAAATAAGAATAAATTTATCTTACTATCCAACAATAATCATCTTGTAATTTATCCAACAGACATTCAGACACTGATTCAAAGGGACATACACACCCTTATGTTCAACAGCTGCATGATTCAACTAGCTAAAGAGTGAAAGCAGCCTAAATGCCCAACAACATATAACTAGCTAAATATTTATAGGATATATACTCAATGAAATACTACCCTGTAGTCAAAAAAAGATATCATTTAGTCTTTTGGAATAAAACAGATGGAACTGGAGGTCATTATACTTAGCAAAGTAAGTAAAGAGGTGAAAGACAACTGAAGAATGGTGTCATTCGTATGTGTAACATAGAGAACTGATACAGAGCAACTTGCAAACAACAAAAATCAACAGAAGCAAACAATTTCTAATGCTTTGTAACAACTGTGATGGTTATCTTTGGAAAATGGGGCTGAGTGGGAAGCCCTGTTATCTCACAGTTTCGTAACTTACTATTAATCACAAATAAAAAATGAAAAAATTATCTCTAAGAAGACTAGATTTGCTTTTTAAAATATCTGTGTGCTGCTGGAGAAATAAATCAGTTGACAGAACATATACCTTGTGTGCATAATGCTTCTGGCTCAATCCCTCTCACCTCATGAATGTAGGGTTACACTGACTCCTCTCTTGTGTGAAATTCTTTCTTTCTTTTTTTTTTATTATTTTATATATTTAGTTAGTTAGTTAGCTAGTTATTTTACCAGAGCACTGTTCAGCTCTGGTTTATGGTGGTGCGGGGGTGAACCTGGGACTTTGGAACCTCAGGCATGAGAGTTTCTTTGGTTATCCACTATGCTATCTACCCCCACCCTGAAATATTTTCTATATACATATTTCTTCTAAAATGAAACTTTGTAAACCAGTAAATATAAAATGTCAGTTTGAGGACAATGTGGAATATTGACAGGAACTTGACTAAGTTAAAGTCAGAGAGATATGCCACCAAGTTTTTACAGATAACTATAGATGATGGTTACTTGAAATAGGGAAGAGGAAACATGTGAGTGGAGGAGGAAATATATAAAGAAATATTAGGATAGGGCAGCAGAAGAGAAGAATTTGTTTTTTGGTTGACAGTAAGCATGAGAGACAGCTATCTCACTTGGGAAACTGGCTATATGGCAATAGTCTCTAAAGAAAGAGAAGCAACATTCAGAAGGAAGAACCCAGGTTGCAATTTTGTATTTTTGTATGCTGAAATTAATGTACTAGTGGGGAAACTATACATATATTCCAGCAGAAACTGAATAAATAGACATAGGGCTCAAAACAAATCATACATGATTATCAAAGTCAGTGTGAATGCAAAGTTACAGAATAGGAGGAGTGTGACTTTTAATAGACCAATCACCTTCACTGGTAACAATGTTTTTGGAGAATAAGACACTTTTGTTCCTCTCCCCCACCCCACCTTTTCTTTATTTTTTTTTCCTCTCACTTATGTGTTGATATCTGTGTCAAAGCAGCCAGCAAGCAATTTAAAAAGTAAATAAAAAAGACAGAAGACCCACTTCAGAGAACAAAGCAAGATCCATTTTACTGTCACCTGCATCTTACTACTGCAATAACGCTGCCATGGGAGCTCAAGACTCGCCTAACTTTCCTATCTAGTCTAAGAAGGTGAAAGAGTGAGATCCTTGCTCAGACTTAGCCTTTTTTCCTGGCATCACAAGAGAATCGATCTGTTGTGTCAACCAAGATTTCTGTCTCACCTATTTTGCTAATAAAAAATTTGTCTAGCCAATAGTGTCATCTGTTTACAAAGTGCTTTATAGTTCTCTAAATACTCTCACACATTTTATCTTAACAACCTCACAACGTCAGAAAGAAGTAGGTGCTTAAAAGTCATGTTTTATTGATACCTGTCTATCTTCTAGTTTTTATACCATCTCTAGCAAATGAAAGTTAAATATTCTGGCAGGGCTAGAGGAACCTCCTAATATTTGATACTTCTTGCAATCTCTTTCCTTTTATTTTTTCTTTTTCTTTTTTTTTTCCCTTTTCCCTTCAATAGGACAGACAGAGAGATATTGAGATGGGAGGGTAGATAGAGAGGAGGAGAGAAAGATAGACACCTGCAGACTTCCTTCATAACTTGTGAAGCAACCTCCCCTACAGGTGGGGAGCTGGGGGCTTCAATCAGTATCTTTGCCTCAGGCTTTTGTGCTTCCTATTATATGCACTTAACCTGGTGTGCCACTGCCCAGCTTTCAAACCCTTTTCTAGTTAGGCCAGAGTTCTAATTTTGTTAGGAAATGAGAGGAAGCAGTTCTTTCACCATAAGCATACTTGACGCTGAGACAAAAGGCCTAAAGCTAGATTCTAGCTTCTGCCTTGTCCAGTCCATTCACTGTCTCCTGGCTGATGAAACAGGGATAACAGTGTCTGTCTCACAGGTCTGTGCTGCACAAGGATGTACAACACCATGAACAGGATGGGTGTGGGGCTGGATGGAAAGGCCAGGCACAGTAGGAAGCAGTGACACATGCGCTTCCATGTGCATCAACATCACCTAGGGAGTTGTTTAAAAATGTCCAATTCCAAGACCCTTTTAAAAGATGAAAAATAATTTTAGGTACCATTCACTTGACAGTGATGGTGGGGCAGGAAGGTACAACTGCTTGGTCTGAGCTCAGTGAGCAAAACCACAGAGCTGTCTACCAGGGACTGTGCAGTCTGAGCCAACTGCTTCATCTCTAAGATCCTAAATTGCTTCATATTAAACATTAAAGTTGCAGAGCCTCATAGTAATTTAAGTCTATAAAGCTTTCCATATAGCATTTTGGAAAGAAGAATCTTCAAAGTGAAAGCTGCTGTTAAACATACTAATGAGAGCTTCTGTGTTTCATGAACTCAATGGATCGCTAAAGGCTTGACCCTGTAGCTTCTGCTTTCAACACCATGGATGTGGCTTCTTTCCAACTCTGGTGTCTACCTTTAAGGTTGTTAAGTTGCCATTTTCTCAGAGTAGAATCTGGAAAGCAATAAAGCAGCTATCCCTTGAAGCTAGATCTCTGCTAGGACTGACTATTTAGGTAAATCTTCTGAAGTTCTCAGAAAAGTAGAGTTTGACTGAACAGCTTAGAGAGAGTTGTTGGTGTCAGCTGCTGAAAAATCCGAAGAAATCCCTTAATTTTTTTCATTCTGAATCATCCTGCAGAAAAGAGGCTAAAGAGGTACCATTTGTTTGTTCCATTATTCCCATGGATTATGAGTCCCAACCCCTTTGTGATGCATGGATCAGCCACTTACCATCTAAAGAGGAATCACTGGGTAGGGAGTTTCCAACCATACTCTTATCAGTTCATTCCTACAGCTTTCCAATAATGTCTACACAAACTCATCATTCATACTTTACTTGTGAACTGAGGAGTTGGGACCTCACTTAAAGATTAAGAGTTAAAGACGCTGAGTCAATCCAGCCTACCTTAAAATACTTCTGGCAGAATGACCAAATACCTCCTATCTCTAGTCTAGCTCCTCATAATATCAGTAAAGTGTTCCAAGATGCCACAAATGTTGCCATCACCTGGGATCTTGCTTAAAATGCAGAACTCAGGGGTGGGGTCAGCAATGGTGAAGATAGATAGCATAATGTTTGTGCAAAGAGACTCTCATGCCTGAGGCTCTGAGCTCCCAAGTTCAATCCCCCACACCACCATAAACCTGAGGGTGGGGGGGGGGGATTCAGAACTGCAGTCTAACCCCAGGCCAACTAAATGAGTCTTATTTTTACTATTATTATTTTTAAACTTTAATAATTTATTATATTTATTTATTGAATAGAGAAAGCCAGAAATCTAGATGGTAGGGGGGAGATAGAAAAGGAGAATGAAAGATAGACACCTGCAGCACTACTACTCCAATTGCAAAGCTTTCTCTCTGTAGGCAGGACCAAGGACTCAAACCTGGATCCTTGCACATTGTAGCATGTGTGCTCAACTGGATACACCACCACCACTAGGCCCCAGGAGGTCTTCTTGTTAGTGGGAACCACCGCTAAGTGAAAAATATATTGAAATTTGAGAAGCACTGATGTGGTAGATTAAGCTGTGTTTGTGTCTCTACTATGTCCTACTCTGGTTCTATGACCAAAGACACTTTACTTCATTTATTGGGGCCTCATCTCATTTGGTCATGAGTATAGTACCAACTTTGTCTGCCTGTATATAAAATGTTTAGTCTACAGCAAGCATTACGTAAGATCTCCTTTTACCATTGCTATTTTACCAGACCACCACCATTATACACAGCTCAAAAGTTCTTTAGGTTATTAAGTTCTCTGTTCAGCTCTATAATTATGGGAATATCATTTTCACATTACTTTTATTATCTCTTCTATAGAGCTACATGCAAAAAAGGTCGTCACAAACCTCAATCTTTTAGTCTTTTCAAAGGAAAGTAGAACCCCAATTTAACCCAGCAAGAGTACTCCCATTAGTGATCATGCATAAGACACTAGGTAATCAACCTGAAAAGTTTATTGCCCACCCACTTGAGAGTTTAGTGTTATTAGCCAATTAAAAGGAGAATCTGTCCTCTCTTATATATTGTACTTAATGAATTAGATAATCCCTGAATAGTTGCCATTGTATACTATTTATAAAGACCTGCCAGTTGGTTGTAATTTTTCAACTGATTAGAGCTTAATTTCTCTTGTAAATTGCCTATAAGTAACAAACAGACCACAGTAGGGTGTCCAGTTTTATGGCAAAGTAAAATTTATCTGTTTGGGCTTCCTTGCTTCTGAAATAAAACAGAGCACCCAGGTTTTCATGTCTTTCATATCCAGATTAATTTGAGCAAGAGAGACACAGATAAATTGACTATAATAGAAATGAGAATGTACAACTAGAATAAAGAGTGCTTTTCCTTTAAATATGTTATCTCATTGCTTTATTTGTGTTTTTTCTGGAAAGACATGACAGTTATATAAAAATAAAGAAGAGGCCTTCTACCTGAGCATGTAAGAGTGATTTATTTTTTTCATCCAAAGTCTTTAAATAAATCAGATTATATTATGTTCTCCTCTCTCCCTCTGCCGTATCTACCACCCTCTCTCTCAAATGTATGTACCTCATTACAGCAAACGTCACTCATTTTTAGACTCCAATTTGCCACCATCCCACACAGACCTGCTGTTCCATCTTTCCATGTTAATTCCCATAAATAACTGATATCAAAATTCAGAGTCTTGGAGATACACTTTAGAAAACTTCATGTGTGAAGAAACCAAAAATCTAGAAGGCTATTCAAGGCGCTGGAAGTTGCTAGAGATTTGTTTAATTCTTCACTAAGATTTCAGAAACACTAATGGCAGACAGTTAGCACTGTCCATCATGAAACTGTAGCAAGATATAAAGTACAGCAAATGTAGCTTTAAAAAAAAAGCAGAGCATTTTCCAAGTAACCCATATGTTCATAGGGTACTTATATAGATGTAGGATAATTTATGTATCAAACACATATGTGATTCCTAAGACATATTTAGGAATGTACAATGTTTAAATTTTTCTTTTGAGAGCTTCATCTATTTGTATGTATGAATTGATGATGAGTATCTACACCACACACTCAAGACATCCCACTATCTCAAAGGTATACACAATACCTCTGATTTTAAAAAGTGATCTAGAAACTTGATACGAAACTTGCCAAGTTTTTGATTTTAGTAGCAATCAGTATATCTTTTATTTCCCTCATAGGGACCTCTCAGAATAAATTTTATTATGCAATGCATAGAAAAAATGATTTGGAGAGTAAAATGACTTGTCTAAGATGAACTCAAGAATATGAATAATCAGGATTTATTTTATTGCCCTGCCTACAAAAGCTTCTATATTGATAGTTATACCCCAAAACTGAATTTTCACTATTTTTAGTGCAATTTAAAAGGTCATACTATGCTCACATTACAGAAAATTGTATTTACTTTATGGAACAGAACATTTCTACTTTTAGTATCAATGTTTTATTATCTCCTAGTGAGAAGTGTCAAATGTTTTCAATACCATTAACATATAACAGGAACTATTTATTTATTTATTTATTTATATTTAATTTATTTTTTATTTAAGAAAGGATAAATTAACAAAACCATAGGGTAGGAGGGGTATAATTCCACACAAATCCCACCACCCAATCTCCATATCCTATCCCCTCCCCTGATAGCTTTCCCATTCTCTATCGCTCTGGGAGCATGGACCCAGGGGTCATTGTGGGTTGCAGAAGGTGGAAGGTCTGGCTTCTGTAATTGCTTACCCACTGAATATGGACGTTGACTGGTCGGTCCATACTCCTAGTCTGCCTCTCTCTTTCCCTAGTAGGGTGTGGGTCTCTGGGGAAGCGGAGTTCCAGGACACATTGGTGGGGTCTTCAGTCCAGGGAAGCCTGGCCGGCATCCTGATGGCATCTGGAACCTGGTGGCTGAAAAGAGAGTCAACACATAAAGCCAAACAAATTGTTGAGCAATCATGGACCTAAAGGTTGGAATAGTGGAGAGGAAGTGTTGAGGGGGTACTCACTGAAAACTCTAGTGTACTTCTGCTTTCAGGTATATATTTTGCACTTGTTTATGTATATGTGTGAACATATACTCTCTCTCACAGAACCTGGTGTATATCTAGGTTTTGGGACTTTGTTAGAAAGTGATCCACCTGGGAAGGAATTAGAGAATGCTATGAAAGGAAAGGTCTTACCCAAGCAATAAAGCTGAAGGGTTGTCATTCCACACCTGAAGTCTCTGGACACAGTCTGAGCTGAAGCATGTTGAGGTGGCAATCATTGCATTGATTAGGTTGCGATTGGCTGATGCAATTTTATTTGATATGGATTGGGAGAGGCATGCGGGAAAGTGGGCCCTATCCTAAGGTTCCAGGACTGTGGGAAATATAGGCTCTATAGTGGAGATGCGAGATTCCTGCTGTCTTAGAGTTCAAAAAAACAATGGATAGTTAATGTTATCATCACATTATTTGGTAATTGGGTTAACTTTGAAAAGTCTTTTTGTTAGATTTTGCTGTATAGTACCGAGTATCTTGTAAATAGCTGTGCCACTGGTTGTCTCTGATCTACTTGGTCTAGGCTTTTGAGAGAGTCCGCATATCAATTACACAGCCTATATATTAAGAAGACTCAGTCTGTATTTTAAAAACTTCGAGACGTACAATTAATTTCCCCCCTCATATTAATTAACTAGCGGTTTATATGACTACACTTTACTAGGAGTGTACATAAATACCATTCCCACCACCAAAAGACTTTGTCCCATCCCACCCACCCACCCCCACCCCCCACTGGCCCAGGAAGCAGCATGTCTACCCCTCACCACAGGGTTTTTACTTTGCTGCCCTACTCCAAATTCAGTTAAATCCTGCTTTGAATTTCCCTTTCAGATCTTCTTTCTCAACTTCTGTTGATGAGTGGGATCATTCCATATTCATCTTTATCTTTCTGACTTAGCTCACTTAACATAATTCCTTCTAGCTCTGTCCAAGATGGGTCAGAGAAGGTGGGTTCATTGTTCTTGATAGCTGCATAGTATTCCATTGTGTATATATACCACCGCTTTCTCAGTCACTCATCTGGTGTTGGGCACCTGGGTTGCTTCCAGGTTTTAGCTATTATGAATTGTGCTGCTATGAACATAGGAGTCCACACCTCTTTTTGGTTGGGTGTTATGGAGTCCTTGAGGTATATTCCCAGGAAAGGAATTACTGGATCATATGGAAGGTCCATGTTTAGCCTTGTGAGAGTTCTCTAGACTTCTCTCCAAGAGGCTGTACCAAATTACATTCCCACCACCAGTGCAAAAGGGTTCCTCTGTCCACACAGCCTCTCCAGCATTTGTTGCTACTGTCCTTTTTGATGTATGCCATTCTTATAGGAGTGAGGTGGTATCTCAATGTTGTCTTAATTTGCATTTCTCTGACAATCAGTGACCTAGAGCAGTTTTCATATGTTTGTTAGCCTTTTGGATTTCCTCTGAGGTGAATATTTTGTTCATATCCTCTGCCCATTTTTGGATGGGGTCATTTGCTTTTTTAGTGCTAAGTTTGCTGACCTTTATATATTTTGGTGATTAGTTTCTTGTCTGATGTATGGCATGTGAAGATCTTCTCCCATTCTGTGAGGGGTCTCTTCGTTCGTTTAATAGTTTCTTTGGATGTGGAGAAGATTTTCAATTTGATGTAGTCCAATTGGTTTGTTTCTGCTTTAGTCCTTCTTGCAATTGGGTTTATTTCATCAAAGATGTCCTTGAGGTGTATGTGGGAAAGTGTTTTACCAATGTTTTCCTCTAAGTATTTGATTGTTTCTGGTCTAACATCCAGGTCTTTGATCCATTTGGAGTTGATTTTTGTTTCTAGCGATTTAAAAGGTCATGCTATGCTCACATTACAGATAATTGTATTTACTTTATGGAACAGTAGAACATTTCTACTTTTGGTATCAATGTTTTATTATCTCCTAGTGAAAAGTGTCAAATGTTTTCAATACCATTAACATATAAGAGCAACTATTTATTTATTTATTTATTTTTAAAAAAGAAGACATTAACAAAACCATAGGATAAGATAGAATAAGATGGGAAAAAATCCACACAATTCCCACCACCACATTTCCGTATTCCATAACCTCCTTTGATAGCTTTCCTATTCTTTATTCCTCTGGGAGTCCTTGTATGGTGGGGTTCTGGGGAAGTGGAGCTCCAGGACACATTGGTGAGGCTGTCTGTCCAAGGAAGTCTAGTCTGTATCATGCTAGCATCTGGAACCTGGTAGCTGAAAAGAGAGTTAACATACAAAGCCAAACAAATTGTTGATCAGTTATGTACCTAAAGGCTGTAATAGTGCAGATGAAGTGTTGGAGGGGTCCTCCATTTTGTAGATAGCTAGTAGGCATATTTCAGTTATATTCCAAGGAGCCTGTGGCTATACTAGTTTTTTTTTCCCTGAGCCCGATATATGATATGCAGGTAGATCCAAGTTATTGTCTGGGGAGATAGATGATGTCATGGCTGGAAAAGGGACAGAAAGCTTGATCAAGAAGAGAGTAGCTTCCTAATATGGGAAAGCAGAGTAGCTTCTTAATATGGGAAAGGGGTATAAATTTTGTTGACTGTAAACCCCATAAATTTGATTTGGTCTGGGGCTCATATTCAGTTTAGGAGCCTCTGTGACCTCTATATCCCTGTAGATCTGAGCTCACATTCTATGGTCATGAGTAGGAACATTCCAAGCTGCCCCAATATCGAACCATTTTACTCAGGTGTAGCATAGAATATGTCGTCCATCCTCCCTTTTCTCCATTGTTACTGGTAATTTCTATCAGAAACAATAAAATATTATCCCTTTGTCCCCCCCCCCCATAAGACCTTGCCCTCAACTTGGATCAACAACAGTACAGAACTAATTTATTTTTAATTCAGTTGTTTTCAAATCGTGTTACTTAGAATCCTGGAAACTTCACAGAGGTGAATCAGAGACTATTGTGAAGAGTGCTTTAGGGGTCTGTGTGGCAGCACAGCAGATTAAGAGCTCATGGCATGAAGCACAAGGACCAATGTAAGGATTATGGCTTACTACTTTACCCTTGTAACTGTAAAGCAACCACACATTTTATTGAACATGGCTGAACTACAAACTTCATTTACAAAAAGAAGTGGGTCAAATTTGATCTATGGGTCTGATGGTCTGTAAGCTGTGTGACCTATCACTTCATTTCTCAGTATCTAAATATGGTAACTAGAAATTTAGATAAATACATCTTCTCCATGCGGTTGGTATTTTAGGACTTTATCAAATAAAGATGTAAAAAGTAACTGAAACTGGCGTGTCAAAGTCCAAAGATAAGTGATGATTATGAATAAGTATGAATGATAATGAATGAGTGTAAAATGTTTTTAATATGTTTTACTAAATTGCAATTGAGATGATTTTGTCACAATAGATTACAAAAGATTAATTGTTCTAGGTGTTTTAGATTTATACCCTAGCCATTCAAATTAATTTCATATCCACATATTTTTGTCTTGAATATGCAAAACTTTGTCATAGTTTTGTGTGAATGACTCTGATTCAAAAACAATAAAAGATTAATTAAGACTCTAGTTTGATCTTAAGAGGCCCAGTGAGACTCACACACTCTCCAGAAGATGTGAATAATAGTGTACCCTGCCAACTGTGTCTCATCTCTTTTATTAGTTTGTTATAAAGATCAATTAAAAACATTTTAGGATAGTTCATATCAACAGAACAGTTTGATAAGAAGAACAACTGCAGAGCAAAATCTGCATAGGGTGGTATTACTGATGAAGGTAATCTCTTGTAAGTAACATTCAAGGTCTTCTAAGTAAAATTCTTTTTTTAATTGGGAGGGATTATTGGTTTATAGCAAATTCAGTTGTTGATGTGTAAAATATGTCAATTTTCTGCAAAATACTCTCACCCATTGCCTAGGTCCCTCTTTCTTCACTGTCATGCACCAGGACCTTGATACCCCTGAACACTTTGGTGTAATACCTAAGTTGCATTCTTCTAGAGATCTCAGCAGAAGTGTCTGACTGTGATGATCAGCAAGTTATGCACCCCCTCATTGATATCAGGCATCAGTTGGAGGTGTTCTGGTGTTTTGGCACCAAGAGTTGTGGCTCCATTGACACACATTCCTGTTTGAGGAGTTATAGCTCTTTGTTGTCCATGCAGAATAATTAAGCCATGAGTTATTCAGGCTTGTAGCCAGTAAAGACCTACCATGCTGAGATATCTTTCCTAGACTTTCTCTCACAGTTTTGGTCCAATAAACCCAATTTAATTAAGCAGAAAAACCAGGGAAACTCTTGGCAAAATCAATATTGCCTTCTTTTAAAAAATATTTTCTTCTTAATATATCATGAAAATTGAATAGGCTTACAAAAGCAGTTGAACCATGAAAAAATATATTTACTAACTTTCTGAGTGGGAAACATTCACTAGTACTCTTTCACCAAATTAAATGCTTCTTTTTAAATAAACATATATAAAACACAACTACTCATAAATAAGCATTATAAATAATTCCTAGAGGCATGTCTTAAGCAGAGTCACAAAAACATAGAAACAACTGCTATAAACATTAATGACTTTTAGGAGGGACATTTCACGAGTGGTGAAACAGTTCTACAGTTGTCTGTCTTTCTCTCTCCCACTCCATCTCTCCTCTCAATTTCAATATCTCTCTGTTCTGTGAAATAAAATAATAATAAGAAGAAGAAAACGGCCACCGGGAGTGGTACATTTGTATTGCTGGCACTGAGTCCCAGTGATGACCGCAGTGGCAATTTAAAAAATAATAGTAAAGAATCCAGGTGGGTGGGACACCTTGTTAAGCACACACATCACAGTGCACAAAGATCCAGGTTAAAGCCCCTGGTCCCCATCTGTAGGGGGAAAGCTAAACAAGTAGTGAAGCAGGGCTGCAGGTGTCTTCCACTCCAGCTCCTCCTCCCTTCTCAATTTCTCTCTGTCTCTATCCAATAATAAATAAATAAAAATATAATTTAAAAACTTAATGACTTTTGTCAGGACAGAGTATGACAATAGGCATCCATGATTTGAAAGACAGTTATACAGATTTCATAGTTATAAAATCTGGATGACATTTAGTGGTTTTACTTTGAAAAATTCTCTTCCCTTTCTAAGTCTTCTTTTTCTCTCATGTAGTTTGAGGGATCTGAATTTCACCCATTGAAGGAAACAGTACAACAAAGCAAAAGGATACATAGTCTTAGTCCTTGCTCTACCACATTGGTGACCATAAACTAGTAACTTCTCAAAACATATATAGGACTGGATAGGTCCAGGGAGATAGTATAATGACTATGTAAAAACTTCTATGTGAGCTTCCAAGGTTTCAGATTCAATCCTTGGCACCACCATATGCCAGAGTTGAGCAGTGCTCTGATTAAAAAAAAAAAAAAAGTGTGTGTGGGGTGGTAAACTAGACAAAAACAGCACCTAGTCTGTGTAATAATTTTAGCAGTATAAGCTAATGTGCACATGAGATCTTGGTTTTATGTGACTTCTTCTTCTTCTAGCGTTTGCCCTTCTTCCATTGCCAGTCAACAGCGTCAGGTTGAGCCTGATGTAAAGTTTCGAGACCTCCTTTGAATCTGGAGAGGTGGCAGTCATTGACTATGTGGGTCATAGTCTGTCTGTAGCCACAGGGGCAGTTCGGGTCACCTCTGGCTCCCCAGCGATGGAGCATAGCGGCGCACCGGCCATGGCCTGTTCGATAGCGATTGAGGAGGGCCCAATCGTGCTAGGTCAAAGCCAGGTTGTCGCTTGCAGGGGTCTGTGAAGAGGTGTTTGTTCTTTACCTCAGCTGACTGCCAACTCTGTTTCCAAGAGTCTGGAACAAAGAAGATCAGTGTAGGCATAGGAGACCAGATTAGATGACGAGACGTCAAGTGTTGAACAGGGTGGGCGAAGATATCCGCGTATATTGGCAGGTCCGGTCAAGCATAGACGTGGGAAATGAACTTGGATGATTCCGCATCCCGACGATTATCTGGTGGGGCGATGTTGCTAAGAACTGGCAGCCATGGAACCGGGGTGGAACGGATGGTTCCAGAAATTATCCTCATGGAGGAATATAATTTGAAATCGACCAAGTGGACATGGTGGCTACGGAACCATACTGGGGCACAGTATTCTGCAGTGGAATAGCATAATGCCAGAGATGATGATCGTAGTGTGGAAGTGCTCGCGCCCCATGAGGAGCTGGCCAGTCTTGCAATGATGTTATTCTTCGCGCCCACCTTTGCTGCAGTTTTTATGAGATGTGACTAACATATAGTAACTACTCATTATTTTAGATATTTGGGAGACAGAAGCTCCCTCAAAGAGAATGAAAGTGTTCACCCTTTAATTTCTGTAAAAAAAAAAAAAGTATATACAAAACTAGAGTCCAACAACAGTCCAGCACAATAGCTTCTTTAAATGTGATGAATAGATTTCTGGGGGTATGGACATGGAGTAACAAGAACTGAATGATGATACCAGAGGGAAAGCAGAACCTCACAAATTACAACCTACAGAGTTTGAAGAAACTTGCTTGTATATGCAAAACAGGCACATGGAAAAGGGTGGGGGAGAACATCATGGGTGAGAAGTGACTTGAATCTGGAGTTATGCCTCTAGCCAGTGGAAAGAAGATGGCTCCATATTGAAGCTTGGATTCAGCCCCAAGCAATGGGTAGCAGTTTGGGAATAACTGAGACTTTGGCAAAGGGTGGCCATAGGCCAGAGTGAGTCTGGAAAGGGCAAGCACAGCTAAGCCATTATTCCTGGGCAACAACCTACCTACCATCTACCTCATATCCACTGTATCACCACATGTAAACAATAGAACCACACCACCACCAGCTGGCTGAACAACAGAAATCATACTCAACCAAAATATAGGCAAAAATACAAATGTCCATTACAAGGACTTGGAAAATAAGTCTGAATTTGAATTCAGAAAGCTCATTATGAATGCAAGTCAAGACTGTGACCATAACATAAACTCAAATCAAGGAATCCAGTGATGTCTTCACAAAGAATTTTTTAAAAATCACAAAGAGAACTCAAAAAAAAAAAAAAAAGAAAGAAAGAAAAATGAACTAAAGTAAACTCTGGATAGCACTAGGGTTCATCTAAGAGGACTTGTATCCATAATAAATCAGTTTGAGTAAAGAATAGCAAGGCTAAAAGGTAAAATAACCACATTCTCTGAGAGTAAAGCTGTTGAAGAAGATTTACAACAAATGAAGCAATTCTCTGTGAAATATACTTCATCAAAATAAAGAACATGAAAGTTATCAGAGTGCCTGAGGATGAAACGGAAGAAAGAGGAGCAGAGAGTATATTCAAAGAAATTATTGCTAAAATTTTTCCACATCCTAGGTAATGGTAAATGCATATATCTGAAACAAAGCCAAAACTACTGAATCCCAAACAACCACTGCTAAGACACATAATAGTAAAACACTTCCCAAAAGTAAGGACAAGGAAGGAAGAAATATTGCAGACCTCAAGGGAAAAGGCGAAATGAGCATGCGGAGGCAGAAGCATCAGGCTTTCTAAAGACTTCTCAGCACAAACCCAACAAATAAGCAGGGAATGGAATGACATTTTTATAATATTAAGAGGCAAAAATTACCAGCCACAAGTGCCTTGCTAAATTACCCATCAAGTATGAAGGAGAAACCAAAGCCTCAACATAAAAGAAAAGAAAAGAAAACTTAGAAAATTCACCACCACCAACCCTGTCTTGCAAGGAATAGTGAAAGGAATTCTACAGTCAAAGAAGTAAAGGAACTCTAACTCCATATGAGGTAATAAGTGATAGACTAGAAATGAGAATTCAAATAACAGCAAAAAAGGAAAAAAAACATATAGGAAAATAGGACAGAAAGGACAGAGTAAAATGACCAATGTTGGTGAACAAAGGTCAACTATCAAAAACCTAGACATTAGAACAGACACCCTAAAATATCAACCGCTGATTCATGAGAAGCAGAAGGATAAGTGTTGGGTGGGATAGTCAGAAAGAGGGATGAATACTAAATGACACCACATGTAAGTGGAACTTGAGAGACAGAGTAAGAAAGGGAGACGACAAGGTGAAACTTGGACTAAGGGTGGTGTACTGCTCCAAAGCAATGGACTCTAAGGAGGGAATGAAATAACGGGTCCATGAGAAGAGGAGGTCTGGTGTCCTTGATGGGGGAGACAAGGGTATGTAGCAGATACCTGTTTTGTAGAACTGTGAAGCCATACATATGTATAGACAAATGTGCTTTAAACACATGAACATACCCATTAGAATAAAATTAAAATTTTAAAAAGTGATAAATAGAAACATAGTAAGATACTCATAGAAGTTATCAGTACTCTCCTCTTTGTAGATATAAGAATATATCAAGTATCATGTAAAATGTATATTTTATTTATTTATTTACTAGTAAGAGGGGAAGGGGGGAGAGAGAGATTGCTTTGACTTATGATGATGCTAAGAATTGAAGCTCGGACTTTAAAACCTCAGGCATGAATATTTCTTGAATAACTATTATGCTCTCACCTTAGCCCTCTCAAGCAACATTTGATCTAAAAAGAATCTTACATAAATATTTTGAGAAAATCCCAAATTGGCCTACTTATCCAACCTAATAGTGCAGAAAATAGGACCTGGCTAAATGGGTACCCTTTTATTTATATTAAAGAGGAATATATATATCTTTTAAAATGAATACATAAGAAAAATGTTAAGTAATTGCAAGATCCTTCAAATTAAAGAGCCTAATTAATAGCCATGCTTAATACCAACCTGAAGCAGAGGCAAGAGAGACAAAGTACAAAAAATGTGACCAACCTAGTTGCAAAGATAAACTTTGTAGATGGCCATCAGAAAGAATGGTCTATTTCTATCTTTCCTTAATGGGGCAGGGCTCTGGAAAGGTAGGGTTCTAGGACTCTTTGGTGAGGTCATCTGATGAAGGAAGTCACAGTGGTGTCATGGTAGCATATGCAGCTTGGTGCCTGAACAGCAATAAGATATAAAGCAGGAAGATTGTTTAGTAATCAGGAACCTAACAGTAAAAATACAGTGCACGATATTTGGCTTCTCCATTCCGGGAAAAGTTAGGATGGACCTGCCAACACCCATGTCCAGCAGAGAAGCAATTACAGAAGTCAGATGTTCCACCTTCTTCACCCCATAATGACGCTGTGTCCATACTCCCAGAGGGGAAAAGAATAGGGAAGCTTCCAATGGAGGTGGTGGGATGGAGAACTCTGGTAGTGGGGCTTGTGTAAAATTGTACCCTTCTTATGCAACAGACTTTTCATTCATAATTAAATAAAATTAAAAGGATGGCCTAGATCAACCAACTAGAAAGAACATCCAGAGTTTACAGGACAGAAGTTGGCTTAGATCAAGATTTTGAAGACTTTTTCTATAAAAGGCCAGAGAGTAAATATTTTAGGTTTTAAGCAACATATGGACTTTATTACAAATGCTCAACTTTGACACTTTTAACACAAAAACAGCCATAAATAATGCAAACCTAATGAATCTGGCTGTTTTCCTATAAAGTTTTATTTTTTAAAAAAAGTAGCTTGATTTTTCCCACTGATTAATATTTGTATAGTTCACTGGTTATTATTTAATTTGTGTTATATGTCCCTACATCTGAGTTCTTTTCTTTATTGATTTCTTAATAAAACAGAAATGGTCTTTCAGTCATAGGCTCAGAAAGGACTTGTGTATATTGTTTCTTGAACTTTTGCCCATCTTAGAGCATCATGCTGGTGACCTTCACACAGAGATATTAGCTTAAGTACTGAATTATAAGAAGTGAGTTGGGTTCCTTCATACTACTCTGCTAGCTCTGATAATATGTGAACTGGCTACAGTTTATGTCTTAATTCTTTTGACTGTTTTTATGACAGTGATATGTAAGCACTGCACAGTTTTGGCACATGCAACGTCTGGAATTGAACATACACAGAAGCTCTATGCCCTACTACCAAACCTCTCCTCAGCTTATAGATATTGTTTTATGACTTTACTTCTTCTGAGATAGAAACTATAAAAAAATTCTAGCATTTAGTGGTGCTAAGAACTGAACTTGTTACGAATGAGAGTTCAGGAAAGAAAGTGGAATGTGCTACCTCTATGCTATCTCCCTGGCCTTGTTTTTCACAGTGATGGGGGTGCTGAATGGGAAATTTTTCCACAGCTTTTTCTTGGACTCACTGGTTTGGCTTAAGGCAATAAAATGTTACCTTTTGGCTGATGGTCCAATTCAATACTTCACTCATATCTACATCTCACCTGGGATGAATGGAATAGTTGAGGTGTCTGGAAAGCATTCTCATATAGTGTACTTTATGTGACTGGAAATATTCAAAGAGATAAAGGCATGAAGCACAATCCTATGTCAAGACTCAGCCTGTGGAAACATGTGTTGATGTCCTCTTGGAAAAGTAGTCACATGATAGTGTGTCACAGTATGAGAAGTGGAGATCGATAGGACAATCCACTACCACCTGCTACATAGAACGTGTTTTAACAATGACTCAAAAAACAAAAGGACTTTTACAAGTCACATTTTATTAGACAGACATACAAAGTGGTAGTTCCTTTTAAATGATTACCCAGATGTTCCCTAAGCAGGGTAAGAAGCAGGGACACAGTATAGGATTGAATTTTGACTTTATTTCCCAGGGAAAAATTACCTCTCAAGCAGGTGTTTTGTAATGGATAACCTTATCTTTACAGTCTTTTGAAATTGGATTTAAGGTTTTATTGATAGACTTAATAGTGCCAGTTTATGATAAATCTGTAGTTAACAGTTGTTTTAAAGTTCTTGTAATTAAAAATAAATAAACTACAAATTGATTCCTCTGAACGATGGGAATTTCACTTTTTCCTCATCACTTAAAAGTAATATTAAGGTAGTTTTGTAAATCACTAGTAATTACTGCATGGTTGTAACTCAACCAATGCTACCTATAAAATTATCAAGAGATTTACTCTGAATTTTTATAGGAACCCCTATGATGGAAATAATTGTTACATATGCTTTTGATAAATGTAATAATTTCTCCTAATAATAATAATTACAGATATAACTCAGCATTTATTACCTGTCACTATTGTGCAAATAGCAAGGAAAGAATTAACCTTTGAACAAAATTAAATGAACATGTAAATGCTAAAAGCTATAGGAGTGAAAATATTTATTAAAATGCTAATTAAGCATTTGACATTTACATTAAATAGTGTAAAATAATGTTTTTCATGCAAGGGTGGAAAAGTACTATGAAACTATTTTTATACTTTTTATAGAGGTTAATCATTAAGAAGCCTGAATTTGTAAGAGATTATTTCACTAAAGTTATGACTATGAATGAAGTTCATGGCTCACTACCATAGCAAAACTTTTTACAACGTTGATTGTCAAAGGCATTCAATAATATATTCAGATAAAATGTTGACATTGTCCTTCCTTAGCTACTTTGGGATAATAGCAAAACAATTCTGTATAATACTTTGGATGTTAAGACTTCATTTTAGAGGCAGGCAGTGAAACACCTGATTAAGTGCTCACATTACAGTGCACAAGCACCCAGGTTCAAGTCCCTGGTTCCCACGTGCTAGGGGAAAGCTGTAAGAGTGATGAAGCAGTGCTGCAGATGTCTCTCTATCTCTCTCCCTTTGTCTCCCCTCTCAGTTTTGCTCTGTCTCTATATAATAAATAAATAAAACATTAAAAAGATTATTATTTTAAATTTTAAAAAGCTTATAGAACTAGGGAAGTAATTCAACTTATAAAGTACATGTTCCTGGTTCTATCCTCAGTGCTACATATTGCAAAGTAATATTCCTGTCTCTATTTCTCTCTCATATACAACTCTCTATATGCTTATATTCAATGGATAAAACAAGTCTTTTACAAACTAAATTAGGGGACTAGTAGATGGTTCACCCAGTGGAACATACATGCTATCATGTGCAAAAATAGGAGTTCAAGTCTTGGTCCACTACATGAGAGTCAGTTTTTGTAGGGGAAGCTTCAAAAACTGGAGAACAGTGCTGCAGTGTCTCTCCTCTCTAGTGCTCTCACCACTCCCTCTAACTCTCACCTTTCTAGAGGAAAAACAGAAATGACCACTGGGAGTGATGGAGTCCTGCAGGCACTGAATCACAGTAATAACTGTGGTGGTAAACAAAGAGCTCAGTTAAAAATATTTGTCAATTATTTCTATCGGCATTCTTTAGAAACAGATAAGCCAGGGGTCAGGTGTTAGCATACCTGGTTGAACATACATATTACAATGCTCAAGGACCTAGGTTTGAGTCCCTGGTCCCCACCTGTAGAAGGAAAGCTTTGCAAGTGGTAAAGCAATACTGCAAGTGTCTCTCTGTCTCTCTCCCTCTCTAGCTTATCCTTCCTCTCAATTTCTGGCTGTCTATCCAGTAAATAAATAAATAAAAGATAATAGGGAGTCTGGCAGTAGCACAGCAGGTTAAGCCCAGGTGGCACAAAGTGCAAGGACTGGCGTTAAGGAATCCCGGTTAGAGCCCCCAGCTCTCCGCCTGCTGGAGCATTGCTTCACAGGCAGTGAAGCAGGTCTGCAGGTGTCTATCTTTCTCTCCCCACTTTCTGTCTTCCCCTCCTCTCTCCATTTCTCTCTGTCCTATCCAGCAACGATGACAACAAAACTACAACAATAAAACAACAAGGGCAACAAAAAGAAATTAATTAATATTAAAAAAAGAAGAAAAGCACTAAAAAAAGATAAGAAGAAGCAGATAGACTGAAAAAATATTTCTGTTATGAATTGAATAGAGAGGCAAAATGATGAATCCATGCCAAGTTATCCATTGGTATCACCTCAGTTTCCTAAACTCTCTTGGTGCAAGTGTAGTTTTACCTAGAAATACATATATCCCTTTGGGACTGCAAGGGAGCACACCTGGTAGAGCACATATGCTGCAATAGTCAAAGACCAGGGTTTCAGGGTTCACTCCCTACCTGCAGGGTTGAAGCTTCACAAGCAGTGAAGCAATACTATAGGTATCTCTCCTTCACTCTCTCTCTCTATATATATATTCCTCTAACCCCCATCTACCTCTCAAATCCTCTCTGTAGCTATAAAATAATTAAAAAGTACATATATATATCCC